>NC_092254.1:16005000-16305000 GCF_036320965.1 Panulirus ornatus
ATAGAGTTGATACAGATGCTCTGTGGAAGGTATTAAGAATATATGGTGTGGGAGGAAAGTTGTTAGAAGCAGTGAAAAGTTTTTATCGAGGATGTAAGGCATGTGTAAATGTAGGAAGAGAGGAAAGTGATTGGTTCTCAGTGAATGTAGGTTTGCGGCAGGGGTGTGTGATGTCTCCATGGTTGTTTAATTTGTTTATGGATGGGGTTGTTAGGGAGGTAAATGCAAGAGTTTTGGAAAGAGGGGCAAGTATGAAGTCTGTTGGGGATGAGAGAGCTTGGGAAGTGAGTCAGTTGTTGTTCGCTGATGATACAGCGCTGGTGGCTGATTCATGTGAGAAACTGCAGAAGCTGGTGACTGAGTTTGGTAAAGTGTGTGGAAGAAGAAAGTTAAGAGTAAATGTGAATAAGAGCAAGGTTATTAGGTACAGTAGTGTTGAGGGTCAAGTCAATTGGGAGGTGAGTTTGAATGGAGAAAAACTGGAGGAAGTGAAATGTTTTAGATATCTTGGAGTGGATCTGGCAGCGGATGGAACCATGGAAGCGGAAGTGGATCATAGGGTGGGGGAGGGGGCGAAAATCCTGGGAGCCTTGAAGAATGTGTGGAAGTCGAGAACATTATCTCGGAAAGCAAAAATGGGTATGTTTGAAGGAATAGTGGTTCCAACAATGTTGTATGGTTGCGAGGCGTGGGATATGGATAGAGTTGTGCGCAGGAGGATGGATGTGCTGGAAATGAGATGTTTGAGGACAATGTGTGGTGTGAGGTGGTTTGATCGAGTGAGTAACGTAAGGGTAAGAGAGATGTGTGGAAATAAAAAGAGCGTGGTTGAGAGAGCAGAAGAGGGTGTTTTGAAGTGGTTTGGGCACATGGAGAGGATGAGTGAGGAAAGATTGACCAAGAGGATATATGTGTCGGAGGTGGAGGGAACAAGGAGAAGAGGGAGACCAAATTGGAGGTGGAAAGATGGAGTGAAAAAGATTTTGTGTGATCGGGGCCTGAACATGCAGGAGGGTGAAAGGAGGGCAAGGAATAGAGTGAATTGGAGCGATGTGGTATACCGGGGTTGACGTGCTGTCAGTGGATTGAAGCAAGGCATGTGAAGCGTCTGGGGTAAACCATGGAAAGCTGTGTAGGTATGTATATTTGCGTGTGTGGACGTATGTATATACATGTGTATGGGGGGGGGGGGGGCCATTTCTTTCGTCTGTTTCCTTGCGCTACCTCGCAAACGCGGGAGACAGCGACAAAGTATAAAAAAAAAAAAATATATATATATATATTTATATATAGTTTAATGAGGTAACCTTGATGAAAGCATTCTATTGCCCGTACCGTTTCAGCTAACATAAAAAGAAAAGGGAAAAAAAGTAATTTTTCCACATTATCAAATTTCTTCCTTAGCACTAAGGTGTCAAGACAAATATATGTCACAGCAGTGATTCAGAACACAGAGTCGACCCGCAGTCCCTCAGCGTCTCACCCCGCTGGCCGAGGATTCCAACCACTTAATGTCCCTCAGGTGGCTGCCTGAGGACCATGGATAAAGCCCCTTGAGTGGTAGAGTGAGACTTGACTCTGAAGCAGCACTGGTGAGGGTGATGGTCAGAACGGCTAATGCTGGGTGACGCGCGCCTAGAATAATGATAATGATCATAATGATAAAAAAAAATATTGATAATAATTCTTCGATGTGGAACTCTCTTTCTTCTTTCGTCTCTCCCTCTTCCCATGAACCTAAGGGTCAGGTCTACAGACACCTGAGGGTCTTGATTAATTTCTTCATTCTTTTTCTCAGACTCTTTGCATCTGAGGTGGCCGTGATCTGGGACATTGTTCCCGCGCCACGCTGGTCACTATAAAAAAAATAGCTGTAGCGAAATGGAAATGCAAGTGAAATTAGATACAACGTAAGCAGGGGAATTTTTTAAGATATAGTGGGAGGTGGGTGTTAGCCAGACAGACGTTACTCAAGTTACTGAACTTTCTAGTAATTGTTGACTGGCTTAACACAATAGTTGGGATGGGGCTGTGTACTTGCGGTGCTGACTAGCAGTTCGGGGACGAGGGATCTGTTGGCAGGAGATGTCACTACACCTTATTGTTAATAAAAAGATACCTGAAATTCTAAGACCGTGTCCACTTAGCATCTGGTTGGAATAACTTACCTTTTCAAAGAGTATGTGACGTGTATAATGCAGCTGATGTGATGAACCAACTTTGTTGTAATTGATGTAATGAACATCAGCCCATTGGAGTCTGACAAAGACCTTTTGTGGCCTTTGTAATCCTTTTACGCCACCGCTTATTGGATGAGCATAGGGTACACACTAGATTTATGGGTGATACTGGTACAAATTAAATCGGGAGGTGACAGTATCTTCTTCCCGAAGTGTCCGATGAGGGTTTGAGAGAGTCGGGAGGACCGTGGTATTGAAGCGCCTCTTGTGAGGTGATGAAAGAGCGACAGGATGATCTTGCATGACTTTTTATCTGTACCTTTTTCTCGGCGTTCCTGTTGTGTGGTTGGTTGAGGGAAAACCCAGGCAGGAAGGCTCAGTGAAGTTTAGGAGGAATAAAGATTTATATGAATATTTTTGAGTTCAGGTGCAAGAAAGTCCATGTGTCTTTAGGCGACGGAGAAAGTACAGACTGTAGCTAGAGGATTTGATCATGATATTAACGTTCTCCCAACACCGAGAATCTTGGAGGAGTGAACCACCTGGAGGGGTTTGCAGCCTAATTAAGACGGTAGAATGTGGAACAAGTATGAGAGCAAGGCTGATGTGCCTGACTGCGGTGGTGAAGCTCTGCAATCTATAAGGAAGGTGTGTGAGGGTTGACGAAGGTCGGGAGTGTTGATGTCATGGACACACTTCCGTCGAGGATGTCATCATTTTGAAGGACGAGGAAAAACCACGAGCTCCTCCTCGTAACCTGTCGGACCCAGCGAGCGAGGGATGAGATGGCCTCTCGCAAGCTTACTACAGCCTGGCAACGTTCCGTGTTGTAATATGCGAGCCTGAGGTCGAAAGCTGTCGTCAGACCATGAAAACCGCAGAAGTTTGGCGTTTCTTTAGATTTTTGTAGGTAAGGAGCCAAGTTTCTGCATGCAAAAAGTAAACATACTAAACATATTTTGTTGTGTGTGTGTGTGTGTGTGTGTGTGTGTGTGTGTGTGTGTGTGTGAATCTAGCAGTTAGTTTAATGAGAACTGCAAGACATCTCTGATGATTAGTGACTAATGCAGGTTTGAAACTTCATCGAGAAATGTAGGATCACATCTCTTAACTCCAGAGATTAAGGAAAGGCACGGCTGTGCCTCTCATTTCACGCGATAGGATGCATTAGTGATCTATGTATTATTACGAATATGTATGTACAGAAAATAACAAAGATAAGAAGGAACACTGAATCTTGAAAGTTAGGTGGCAGCCTTTGGTTAAGGCACAGTAATGCTACCCACCGAGTGTCCAGAAAATGTGACAGTGGACAGTAAAGCCATTACAGACCTCAGTTCAAGGGTCACGGTACATTCGCCTTGACGATCGCTGAGCAGAGGGCGAGAGTGGCGTGGCTCCGGTGGGTTGCAGAACTGCTAAGTGACGTGGGTCGACAGGGGTGTATTCTCTGGAGATCCTCTGTAGCCCGCGCTCACTGGCCCAGATTTATGGTTCAGAATAGCCCTGCCTGAGGGTTACAGCGAGGCAGACTGCAGGCTCTCCGTTGATCGTATTCCTTTAAAGTATTACAAGATAATGATAACTGATTTAAAGTATTACAAGATAATGATAACTGATTTAAAGTATTACAAGATAATGATAACTGATTTAAAGTATTACAAGATAATGATAACTGATTTAAAGTATTACAAGATAATGATAACTGATTTAAAGTATTACAAGATAATGATAACTGATTTAAAGTATTACAAGATAATGATAACTGATTTAAAGTATTACAAGATAATGATAACTGATTTAAAGTATTACAAGATAATAACTGACTTCAAATATTACAAGATGATGATAACTCTGTTATAAGATACTAAAAGATGATAATAACTCTGGTTTAAAGTATTATAAGATTATTATAATTTGTTTAATATTCAAGTAGACATTTGTTTTGGATCGGCACGCTCCTCACCACCCATCCACCTGCTCCCGCTGGACGTTTTCAAGGTGCTCGATGCATGTTATTCCATGGAGTGGAGGGCTGCCATCTGTAGTCATGTCGTTGACTTGTATTTGTTTAACAGTCTGTTTAGCAGGTGTCCTCGTTACAGGCCAGTTGTGCTCCTATTACACGTATATCTATCTATGTAACCTTGGAAAGGTGTTACCGGACTTTTCCCGCTTGAGATTACACCGCGAATGTCACCTGTACGAGAATGTACATTCTCGTCAGAGGACATGCTTTAAAGGAGTTCATCCTATTCCTGCTACTGAGCGTAGCGCAGGTTTGGAGATCCTGCACCGTAGGCAAAAAGTCACATTTGCGAGGCTGTACGCTGGAAATTCATTCTCGTCAAAGAACTCACCAACGCGCTCCAAAGAAATGCATATTTCCCTGCCACTGGAAGTAGCGCAGCCTGGATGAAAAGGTTGGATTATATAAATTAGACAACTTCATGGGTGAAAAGATTGTAAGAATGTTTCCCTGAACATAGATTAAACTGAGTATGCAACGTCAGGGAGATGAAGTCGTCGAGGGTGACCTGTGCCCTAATCCCTTCTGTTTCTTAATTCATAGACCGGTCTCACCCAGTGGCGGCTGGCATATCATATTCTGGTTCGCTGTATTCAGTCCTGACATTGTAATTATACGACAGCGCTTGACACTTGATATGTTCCGTTTCCTTGTGTTTTTCCCATCATCTTATGTACACTAGTTACTTGTGTACCTTTTTTGCCTATATATATATATATATATATATATATATATATATATATATATATATATATATATATATATATATATGGTGTCCTAGCTTCGTCTCTTCGATGTATATCAACTGACCGTTATATTTCTCTTGTGTCTCTCCAGGTGATGTGATCATTACACGAAAGTGCACTTGTGAACTTACCGTGTTTCATTTTCCCCATGGACTCATAGAAATATATATATATATATATATATATATATATATATATATATATATATATATATATATATATATATATATATATATGTAAATCAATTTCTGTGTGGCAGTGGAGAATCTCAGTGTCTACTGAAGCGAGGTAATTTGTCACGATTTGCTCCACATCGGTATTGTCGGAAAGCAATTTGAAGTCAAAACACGGTCGTGTGTGGTGAAGGAGCAATGCAAACACGGATGATGTGAACGGGTGAGATGGCGAGGTGGACAAAGGTGGAGGCGCAGCCCCGCGGTCTGTGGTGTCGGCGGACGTCGCCGATGGTTAATTGTGCTGTCACTGGAGAGGCCATCGTGATGGTTATCGCCTGAAAGGTTTATTGATATTCCAGCTGATACAGTAGCCCACAGGTTGTAAACAAAGTTTTCTGCTGAGGTACTTTTGAGCAGCGTTGTAAAAAAAAGTGGAAAGCAGTGTTGTCTGGTTCCTGAAAGCAAACATCATTGGTATTACGACATACATCATTATTAGGCATTTGAATTACTACATCTGATTTAGGCGTTATACGTATTTTGTACTGTAACGATAGCAATGTCTCGCTTGATGAATTTGTACTCAAATGTATTCTTGCTTCTATGTCAACACTGCCAGCCTCGGTACAACCATGAACTTGCCCAGCGACGCCCTTTCAAAGAACGCCTCAGCTGACATGTTTCTGAACTTCTAGTTCCTCAGGTGTAGAACAGGTATGTATTTCTTTTATTTGGACAATGGGATGAAAAGGCCAGTGATTTATCTGTCAGCAGTCACGTATGGAGGCGAACTAGCGATATGCCCGGGGTAGAGCTGTACCTACTAGGTCTCGTCCCCAGCCGATCTCGAGGCCACTCCACACCAAGGCGTTCAAAGGTGGCTGGTTGCTGCTATATTTAATACAGGCTCCTCCCATAACTTTGTGGATACGTTTTAATATATAAGTACTAAAAGGCAGAGACGCTGGTAGTAAAGAGAATTCATAACTTAGTGTTGTGGGTTGCTTAAATTTTGTACAATAATACTACCTGCCAACTCAACACAAGATGTTAGGTTTCTACAAAAATTGCAGAGAAAACGTGGAAAAGATTAAATTTGCATTCCTTAGATATGCAGTAAATGTCTTAAACTGATATTCTAACGCAATATATTGTTCTGTGAGTCTTCTGAAATAAGCTAAAAAAAAATAACATTAAATTAGTCGTCTGATATCTGTAAGAGCGTAGACGTGTCTGCCGCGTGGGACGAGACTAGCCTGCCCAGTGTGTTTTTGACCTCCGTGTTGTCGAGAGGGACAAGTGTAACGGTCTAGTGAGGTGACATTTAAGAAACATTTTGTTGGAATGTAACGCAGATACGCACTTGTTCAGAACAGATTTGATAAAGGAAGTGTTTACTGTGGTGTGAAGTGTCCGAGTGGCATTGTAAATTGCATTATCCATTACAGCCGGTAGTGAGTGGCGATTGCAATAGTGAATGTGATCATGTGCGTTTGTTTACTTCTCTGACGGAGTTGAAATTACCCGTTATGACTGATAAATTGACATTAAATTGCTGACTGGTTATCATTATAGTCTGTTTGTAAACAGTGGAAATGTTAGGCTTCTTTTAATGAATAATCACCAGGGATTAGAGTCCTTGTAATTAAGAAGATAACGTGAGACGATTAGGTGGAGTAAGGCTTCTTGATTGTTTACTGGCGCATGTAGACGTTTATAAGATAATAAAGACATCTACGAAAGATTCCTTTACTCGCACAGTAGTTTTTGGAAGAGCCAAGACTTATTAGAAATGTTTTCGTCATTATTTTTAGGTTTAGGCAGAGGCTGCTGGAACGGGATCATATCTCTAACGTTAAGATTTTGGGAGCATGAGTGAGTGATCCCTTACTCCGTATCCTCAAACGTTCTGTATGGGGAGCAGATACCATGGGGTTGGCCATGAACGTGGCGACTAAACAAAGCATCATCTTGCGCATGTCAACCTAACCTACCTTCGCTACCCGTGCAAGAAGATACCTTAGAAGTTAGGTTGGAGTCGTGTTCGTGATAGCAAACACAGTGGTTAGTATGACCCCTACAGACCGTTTAAGAATACGGACAAAGTAAGAATCCCATACTGTAGCCTTCCACCTAGAGATAGGATCCAGTCAGTATCTTTAGCCATTGCTTTATGTTGGTTTCATTATGTTTTGTGTAAGTCATAATGCAAATGCTGAATGCGGATTTTATTTCATGCTTTGAACTTTCTTGTGGGATTGATATTAGATGAATTCTGAGTGTTGAGCACATGTACGTAGACATATTTTGTTATTGACCGTAATAATGTTATGAAAGTCATAAAACATACTCTTTAAGCTTGTGGTTTTGTTTAGATAGAAGGAACGATTCAGGTTGCGTTTCTTCCTCCACTGGTCGATCAGACAAAGCTACGTTGTTGCCCCTTTATTCAGGCTATATATATATATATATATATATATATATATATATATATATATATATATATATATATATTATGATGCATTATTTACGAAAAAGGATATTTCGGTCAGATGTTTTTATTCCTGTGACAGTGTAAACATGCAGCGAGACCGTATTTGGCGAAGCATCACACTCCAAATCACCTGTAATTTGTTACCTTTTTTAAAGTAGGTTTTAATCATCCAGTGCACAGTTCTTGTGCACCTTGTTGATGTTGGGTCTTGCTAAAGGGAAAGGACTTCTTCCATTCTGAGTAAAACTAAGAAATGCCCACATTCCTCCCCAGAGGTCATTGCTGTTATAGATATTCATTTCTATCACCTTCCATGTTTTCTTGTATACTGACATTTATTCAAATTGTCACACTAAGTTGTCGGCATGACTTCAGTAGTAGGACTGACAAGGAACGCCAGTTTTTCATGAGAAAGGAAAAATCTCTCTCTCTCTCTCTCTCTCTCTCTCTCTCTCTCTCTCTCTCTCTCTCTCTCTCTCTCTCTCTCTCTCTCTCTCTCTCTCTCTCCTCGTTGCTGAAAGTTTAAGCTAGAAAAACAGAGAACAGTTTCATAAGTACGTGTGCTTTCTTGCGTATTGTAGTGCTCCCGTCTCACATCGTAGAAAACGGGTAATTACAATTGTAAGTAGATACATTCTTTCACGTTTACGCAATGATAATTTTGCCTACTACTAGGCAGTCGGCATCCATGGGTTAGACGTTATTTTTCCGACCACTGTCCTAAGGCCACCACTGTGTTACGATGAGGTACGTTAGGACGGCTGGTGGGTGGAGGCCGGTCCAGTTGGGATTGGGTAAGGTTGATTTGTTTTTGACGGTTTCAACCCAACACTGCTTCAACTTCAAGTTGAGCTGAAATTGATAGTTTCGTTCATTACAATTTATAGATGTATGAGTCTCGATATTTACCAAGACTTCTTTGACAAGCAAAGTTGGTAAATGAAGTAGTGAAATGGAAATAAAATAAGCAATTCGGCAAGATACTGTTTTAACTCATTGGTGCCACTTGTCTGCAGAATAACCACCACTTCACGTTTATACTCATTTAGGCACATTTGCATACGTACACACACACACACACACACACACACACACACACACACACACATTCCCACTTACACAAGCATAAATTTACTAACACACACATATACACACCATTGCCTCAAGATATTTTTATTCTAGGTTAGTATGTTTATCATGGCTCAGAGTTTGGTAAACTTAGTGATGTAAACGCTGGCGAAGCTGATACCAAGAGAAGCATCACTAGTTGCCTACAGTTGTGCCTCACGATTATGAGAGAAGCCATTTTTACCAAATGGCATCCTAGCTTCGTCTCTTCGATGTATATCAACTGAATTATATTTCTTTCTTGTGTTTCCCCTGATGATGTGATTATTACACGAAAGTGCACTTGGTAACTTATCGTATTTCATATTCCCCGTGGACTCATAGGAATATCTTGATCACGCGCAAAACTGTGATCATTTCCAATATATATATATATATATATATATATATATATATATATATATATATATATATATATATATATATATATATATATCATCCCTAGGGATAGGGGAGAAAGAATACTTCCCACGTATTCCCTGCGTGTCGTAGAAGGCGACTAAAAGGGGAGGGAGCGGGCGTGCTGGAATTGTCCCCTCTCTTTTTTTTTTCAATTTTCCAAAAGAAGGAACAGTGAAGGGGGCCAGGTGAGGATATTCCCTCAGAGGCCCAGTCCTCTGTTCTTAACGCTACCTCGCTAATGCTGGAAATGGTGAATAGTATGAAAAAAAAAAAAATATACATATATATATATATATATATATATATATATATATATATATATATATATATATATATATATATATTAAACTCATTCATCGTTTCTTGTGTCAGGAGAAAGCGCCAGGAACAAGCAAAGAACGGCCACGTTTACCCACATTCAGTCTTGTTTAATGCACCGAAAATGGAAGCCACCATTCCACAGCCAAGCCTCACAAACCTATCCGTGGCCCCTCCTATCCACTTCCCATTCCCTGGTTAAGCGCATTTTCAGCGCTTCTCCCCTTGTACCACATCTCTCCATTTCTCTTCCCCAAGCAAGCCTCACATCCTCCTGCTTGTTCTAGTTTCGATAATTCAGTTCCATCCATCCTTGCATCTCGTAATCGGTCTCCTCCTTGTTCCCTTCGTTCTTCAAACACATATATCTTTTGTCATTCTCTGCTCACCCATCGTCATATGCCCAGTCCATTTCAGCACAGCTTTCTGAAACATACCTTTCTTACTTCCATATCGCATTCTTATCTTTTCATTCCTTAACCGATCAACCCTCCTCACACCACATGGTCCTTAGAAAACTAATTTACAACATCTTTTTGCTTCCGCATTTTAGGGTACTGTACCATAAAACCCATATTTTCCCTCGCATTTCTCTATCCACACACTCTTCGATGCATAAAGGACCTTTGCCCCCTTCACCACCCTATGGGTCATTTCAGCTTCCTTAGTTCCATTCGCTGTTGTGTCCACTCGTAGGTAATTAAAACATTTAAGATCCTTCAGGTTATCTCCGTTCAGACTCTCACTCAAATCAGCCTTTCAGCTTTACAGCCTCACTTTCATTCACACTGACTCTCAGCTTTCCCTTTTCACACACTCTCCCGAACTCAGACATCAGCTTCTACAATTTCTCACTCGAGTGTACCTTCAAAGCTGTAGTTGTCACCTGCAAACAGCAATTAACTCGTCTTCCTAACAGACCGCAGACCAGCCCCGCTTTCCAGAACCACTTCATCCTTCTCTCACACACCCTTTTTCGATGAAAACTCGCTGCTTCGTAGCTTTCCTCCAACGCCATATATTCGCAGCATCTTTTGTGAAGCAGATATGTTAACCTTGTTCACAGTCTTCAGATCCATGAGTCACATTCATGTCTCCCTCTTTTTATAAGTATTTGTCTCACATTTTCAGCAAAATGATACCTGGTCCGTACATCCTCTGTTATTCCAAAAGCCACATTGTTTCTCCCCAGTCTGATGCAGTGTTCTACTACCTCTCATTGACCGGTGTCCCATACACCTTACCAGGTATACTCATCTTTTTGTCGCTGATAGGCTGCCCGGGGTCCAACGCATAGGTTTGAATCCTGATTGTAGCTAGGGTATATATATATATATATATATATATATATATATATATATATATATATATATATATATATATATAGCGTTAGAGATGGTTTTTGATTAGGGCACTCAGTTGCCGGTGCCATTTCAGCTAACAAAAAAATTCCACCTGACTGATCAGCAACACTGCCACCTCTTTTTTTTTTTTCCTTTTTTAGAGAAATTCAACTGCAGTACCATCCACACCTCGTCTTGCCCAAGGATTTCACCACCTCTTCTCTTTTCACCAACTCACTCGCCATGATTCTGTTGCTCCTCATACCCTCACGTTCCAAACACATCTCATCTGCCTCCTTATCATCTAAGACATTCAGTGGACCTTCAAAATACCCTTTCCTCTTTCTGTTTCCATTTTTCACCCCTCTGTGTACCTTACTGTTGCTCCCATTTGCTTTTTCTCGCAGTTTTCACCCTTGAAAACTTCTACATATTCATGTTTTGCGGTTACTCTTTTCTCAATCTCAGGACCATTATTTTATGGGGTTCCTTCAACTACAAGGATATATATATATATATATATATATATATATATATATATATATATATATATATAGATAGATAGATAGATAGATAGATAGATAGATATGTGTGTGCGTGTGTAAACATCTAAACCTTACTTGACAGAAAGCCGTAATTCTTTTCACACTAATAAGGTTGAGTACGGCTGTCATGATGCAGCTGATGATAGACGAAGGTCGTCATTTGTTAGGTAATTTACAATTCACTGAATTTGTAACTTGTTTTACCTCTGAACAAAATAAGAAACTAACGCGTTTATTATTAGCCTTGCAGGACAAGAAGTTCTGCGGTTGGCCGTAATTTACAAAATGCAGTATTAGAGTTAATAGATCTTTTTTTTTTCGGTTGATGGAGAACCACACTGGTGCAGGTGTGGGTAGTCTCGCTCTCCGATGCAAGATCCTAACACTATCAGGTAATTGTCCAGATTATTGTGTAAAGGGACGTGGGTTTATTTTAGGTTTCGCATGGTTCTCATACCCGTTTGGTTGGTGGGAGTCTTGTTCATATATATATATATATATATATATATATATATATATATATATATATATATATATATATATATATATATTCCTATGAGTCCACGGGGAAAATGAATCACTCATAGGACTTAGGAATATCTTGAGCACGCGCAAAATTGTGATCCTTTCCTATATATATATATATATATATATATATATATATATATATATATATATATATATATATATATATATATATATATATATTGAATAAGAAAAAGATAGCTCTGACTTATGACCATGACTTTTCGGGTACATATCTATGGTTGAAGTTTGTGCGCATTAGCGTGGTTAAGGGATTTGGTCAGGCGGAGAGGTACAAGAGTTTAGACGCGACATGATTTCTCCAGAAGAGTCGATTCGACCCATTCTGTTGAGTGTTGACGACTTAGCCTAGCCTAGTACGTTGGATATAACTGGTTTTCTTGTCATCATTCAGTCGATCTGTTTGTATTATTATCTGTGTTTTGAGATTCCCTTTTTCTTAAGATTGACATTTTTTTTAAGTTGAATATGCGCGTAGTTGCTTCACTGTGACGAGTTGTTCCAAACATTGAAACATTTTTTGTGACAGTTGTCGTCCTTAGACTGCATTTGATCAGTATTGTTTACTTTCAAAGGAACTGTGTCCACAGAACGAACCTTAGATGTATTCGTCCATTATAGCAGTTCACTCTTGAGTTAAGCAGGATCTTTGTGGACTGTTTTGAAAACCAGTTTCTCCTAAGAAATAAGAAGTTTGAATACATGGCCACCAGAGTAATCATATCCCCCCGTATTGCAAGTCATAAGACCTTGAAGTTTTTCCTTTGGAGTGAGATGGATGTTTCCTCGTAGACTGAATCCCTCATCGGACGCCAGTTTCCTCAGTGTGTAGGAAGCGTCTGGCCAGTGATTTAGCGGGGGTGTTGCTCGCCTTGGCCCGCGGCCAAAGCGAGAGCGTTGACAGTAGCAACAAGTGTCTTGGCGTCAGGTTGCCACAGTGACAGCGTCAGGGTTATAGGGTGTGTGTGGCTGGCACCCTTTATACCTCCCTACGCCTGATATTAGTAGTAAAGTTGAATGACGTACATACCGGTACTCATTATGTTTTCCATTCTCTCTGAAGGCACATCTTCATCGTGTTCTTTATAATTTCGTAACAGCAGCGTAATATTACGTTATCCACAACAGTCTGAATTAGTTTTTCGCCCTCTGATCTTTTGTCTTACACTATACCGTGAGCTACAGTTTCGCAGACATCTCTTCACTATCTCTGGTTGTCCTCCTTTAATGCCTGTATTGACACTATGGTTGCGTTCAGTAGACTAACCTTCATTTCTTTTGTTCTTGGAGAGATGCTGCTCCTCTCTGGATGATGCTTTTAAATGCATAGCAGGTGTCATTGTTGTTGGAATGGAGGCACATTGTATAAGATCCCCATTTTTTCAAGTCTCCCACTCCAGTACATCTGTTAGCTACTGCAGTTTTTAAGGCCATTCGGGTCAGGGACATAGACGAGCTCTCTTTTCCTCTCTCTCTCTCTCTCTCTCTCTCTCTCTCTCTCTCTCTCTCTCTCTCTCTCTCTCTCTCTCTCTCTCTCTCCAGAAATCATAGTAAATATATTGTTGGTGAGGTGAATCATTCTTTATATCCCTGTGTGCGATGGTATGGTATCAGGTATCGGGTAACCCCCTCTTCTGCTGATAGGCCTCTCAGATCTGGCCTGAAGCATCACTTACGTGTTGTTCAACCTATCCTTCGCTTTTCTATTCCGACGATGCCTTACGTCCCTCACCTACTAGTCTGTTCTCTTTTTTTTTTCTAAGCTCAGTCTCATACGCACGTTACGCACGTCCGATTAATCCTACGCCCCTCCCTAATATGTTTTCCTGCAGTGCAAAATGCATTTCTCTCCATGGACACAAGCAAAGTTTATGAATCAAATTACATCCTCACTCATGTTCTGCAAGATTGTGCTTCTGAACTAGTTTCCCGTTATTCTGGCAATCAAAACCCACACTTTTTGAAAGCATGCATTGGGTACAGCGTATCCCTAAGAGGAGAATTATTCTAAACCATACTGGAATGACTTCTGCTGTCTGCAGAGTCTTTGAACTCTCTTCATCCTGCGTGACCTTGAGCATCTTGAAGCCCACAGCCTTCTCTCTGATCATCAGCATGGCTTTCCGAAGGCGAGATCTACCATTGATATCCTTTCTTATGTTACTAATGTTTGGTCGTCATCTCTGAGAGATGTTAAGGAATCCTATGACGTAAAACCTTTGAGATCTGGAAAGCTTTAAACAGGTTGTAGCGCTGGGGTCTAATTTCAAAATCAACCCTCTCGGTTTTCCGTCCTTCCTCTGTTCTCTCTTACGTAGTTTTCTGAGTGGATTGGTCTCTACATGTAACCGTTGATGGATCAAAATTTCCCCCCGTCCTTCCTCGTCAACAGTGGTGTCCTTTAGGGTTTTCGCCTGTGTTCAACACTCGTCCTTCTTTTTTCAATGATTTCCTTTTCCCAGCAAATAACCAAACGCACTCAGACACAATACTAAACACTAGCTGCCTTCACTCCTTCAGATCTGCTCCCTTCACGTCATGTTTCGTCCTAGCTACTACCAAAAACCCAGATTAAGACGATATCATTTTGGGAAAGGCGTATTATAACTAATTGTAACGCTTTTCAAATCCAGTTTCCTCTTATTTCTTTATCTGAAACTTCTCATATTATCGCTATTGATGGCACTTTGATACATCGATAGGCATTTTTGGTATAACTGTAACATCTGATATCTCCTGGTAGCCCCAGTATCTGCTCTCGAGAACAGACTAACCGTGTACCTTCACCATTAGTAACGCTGCTTGATATCCGACAGATTACTGAATGGCTTTTGGCAACTGATGGCTGGGCTGTTGTGATTTCTGTTTCCTTATGTACACCGTCAAGCTTTAGAGTTCATTTTAATTTCTATATTTTCTTGATCATGGATTTTTCCTTCCTACATGGGTATCTTTGAATTTCCTACAAGAAATCCTGTTGTACTATCTTTTTTTCGTTATATGATTAGCCCTTATTTGTTTTATTAATGGCTTACCCTAGATGAACCAATAACACACACACGCACACACACACACACACACACACACACTCCGTGGTGTACCGGTTAGCGTTACTGACCGTCACGCATGTACGAGACGCATAGGATCAGACCTACTAATAGGTTCGAATCCTGGTCGCGGCAGCCGGTCCACAGTCCATCCATCTGTTCATCCTACCTTAGGGGCTGGTCTGTAAAATGGGTACTTGGCATAGGCGAGGGTGTGTGTGTGTACAAACGTACATAGTAAAAAGACACCCCGTAACACACAAACCAGTAATGACAAATTGTAATGAACACTCGCACACCTTTGCCTCCGTACCACTCAGGAAGAATGATAAGCAAGCTGGATCTTCAGGTAGAAATAAACAGTTATAGGGTGAGGTTAAGGAGAAAAACTTTTCCACCATGGAAAAGAGAAGGGTTAGGGGTGACTTGAGCTCAACCTTCAAGTTCTTGAGCCAGTTTCTTGGAAATATGCAAGATAGAGGAACCAGAGGACGTAGCAAGAACTTCAGCAAGAACCTTGTTAGAAAATGATGTGATGAAGTTCTTGTTACAAAAGAGTAATGGATGAGTGGAGTAAGCTAAGTGATTGCACTTCTGAATGGTGACTGTGTACATGTTATCAAGTTGTATGATAATTGGTTCAGGAGGTGAGGCCCTACAAGGGTACAACTCCCTCCCCGTATTGTACAAATTGGCAATTGCACACACAGACACACACACACTCACAGGCTGTAGGGTATGTGTATGCATACATAAGTAAGAGTAAAGATATGGTAATATATACAAGGTTAAGAGACGGGGCAACACGAATGTAAAACTCTCTCCTTGTAACACACAAATAGTAATGACACACACACACACACACACACACACACACACACACACCAGTAAAGGCTTAGTTCTTGTTTGATATCATAATGACAGCAGCATGTCGTTAATATTCGTAATGAATGTATTGTATGTAGCGTGTTTATGAACGAGACTTGACCTGCGTGGCTGTATAGAACGCCTATTGGGAGTACTAGTTTAGAAATGCCTTAAGTAGTACGATCATTATGATTTGTGGTCTAGAGGTGAGTAGATGGGTGTTGCAGGGGTGCGTTGTTGCTGTAGTTGTGTGAGGGCGGCTTATAATTAGATCTGCGGGCGGTCAAGTCCGCGGCTGTGGGAACGCTGCTTTTTGGCCCCGTTTTTTGTTCATGTGGCCTGTGTCATTTTCTGCGAAATTGATGGGGGTCTTCCCTGTTCTGGTGAGTTGGCTTAGTTCACTTAGCATTTCTTATGTCTAGAACGGCAAAAGTGAAGTAGTGATTTGCTTAATAGCGTATTTTTTTTATTTCTTTTTGATTTCACGTTGCCTGGTTTATTTTTAAATCTTTATATGTTTAAAGTTTTCGTTTTCGATTCCTTTTTTCTCGGATTTCAAGAGTGTTAAAGTTGTAGCTGGAGGTGCTTCAAGGTTGGCCATGCCAGGGGCAGAGGCGCCATGCACGCATCTAGATCTCCCTTATTATCCTCTTGAGGCTGGGGCTCCACTACATGGGCATGTCTAGTGTTGGTGGTGGGGAGGACGTGGCAGTGTAGATATAACTAGTGATGATGTTGACGGGACAATTGCGGTGTCTCAGAGTGCAGCTGAATGGACGGGTATTGGGAAATGGTCTTGTCTGGTGTGGCAGTGAAGGTGGTGGTATGGGCATGGCTCTATTTATTGTAGGGTAAAGAAGAGGTAGAAGTAGAGTGTGTTTGCTGAATATAGTGAAGCAGCAAGGGTGATGGTAGAGTAGCCGCGGTCTTGTTTACCGTAGGAGGGTGGTCAGTATTGCTGGGAAGGTCATGGCTGTTTGTGGTGAAGCAAGGATGGATTTCAGTGTTTGCCTCGAGAGTAGCACGTTGATTGTGCACTCCAAGCCATCCCGTGAACGTAAGATGGTGTGGACATGGTCTTGTCTGCCGTAGCAGGGAGAATGGTGCGGAATTGGCTGTCTCGAGCGAAGAAGGGAGGATGATGGTGGCAGGGACATGACGGCAGACTCACGACAATAAATGGACAAAGGATTCTTGAGATTGGGTTTCTGAAGAACATTGTCGCCCAGAAACAAGATCCTCTTGACTGCTACCACTAATGTAATTTGGTCACATAACGTCGGTGTTCCAGGGATCTCTTGAAGAGAGAGGAGGTTTAGGTGAAGGAGACAACACGTGAGTCGACAGTCCAACAGATCACCTAAACAAACGAGTGCTGAAAGTCGAGTACGTAAGATTGGGTTTCTCCTCTCCGCTCGGACTTGAAACCCGATCGTTTAGGCCCAAGTGGTGCGGCTGCTGGGGAGGGAGGGTAGTTGTGAAGCCGGGACGAGCTGGCTGGGACGAGAGACAATAACAGCAGATGAATGGGGAGGGTAGAAGTTGTGGTCACGCCGAAGGAACTGTGAAGGCTATTGATAAAGAGGGAAATGTGATCCTGAGGGGTTGTAGTTGTTCGTCTCCGCAGGATGATAGGTGGAGGGAGGCAAGGCACGATGTACAGGAACTATGTGTGAGCAATGGAAAATAGATGCAAAAACTCAATTGTGTGTGACCGTATCGAAACGTTTGTGCCATAGGTTTTGTACGAGTGGTAAACAGAAAAGTTGAAAGTATAGATATTTATGATCATTTGAAATCATCCCGGGCACACTCCTCCCGCGGAGCTCGTATTGCCGGACTATCTCCTCCAAACAAGCGGACTTGAAAAGTGCATTAGTGTTCAAACGCATTCTGTCCAGAAAGTTCTGGGTTGCTTTCAGTCCTTTGCTCTTCTATTGGCACCGTTGCCTTGAGGACGCCACTCCTTCCTCGCACTAGCTATCTATTACGTATTATTTCTCATCGTTTCGAGAAAAATTCGATCAGACTTGAATACTCGATCGTTTTTGTGAGGAAATTTAAAGAAGGTTAATCTGTATGGCAATATGACACCCTAAACTAGTGTCCATTCTTTCATGGAAAATTTCCTTTTGATATTACCACAGCCGAATCGAAGACTTGGGAAGGGTCGAGAATGCAAGGGCCACATTTTGATTTTCATGCCGTCAAAAACGTGTTGGTATGAAAAGATATGATGTTTGAAATGCTTTCGTTGCAGCCTCTGTCGTAGGGTTCATTGTAAATGGTAAAATTAATGAAACAGTTGTGGAAAGGTTTTTCTCCATCAAATGCGAAAGCGTTATCCTCTTCTCCCCTTTGGTCTGAGGACATGTTGGGATGGGTCGGGTTATTAAGTACGAACACATTATCATTACCACCACGTTTGGTTAGTGTTTGGTGTGGATAACATCTGCCCTTTCAAACTTAACTCTTACCGTAGCTCTTAACCCCTACATAGCACATTATCGTTCCCATTTGTTCTCTTCGATTAACCTTTTTCCTATGCACATCACTAACCCGCAACTGGACTTCTGTGCTTTTTAAATATTTGGAGCCACGTCTCTTCAAAGTTCGCTTTTGCAGCATATTCGACAGTGTAGCATCTTGCTCTGGGAAGAGGGTTACATACTATTACCATTTTTTTTTGCGTACGTTGTAAGGTTAGAGAAATGAAAAAAGGATTCGGCTTGAAATGTGGCAACTGACTGTGTGAAGGTTCGTCAGGTCAGTGATCTGAATGGTGTCTGTTACTTTCTGACTACTGACGCTGTCGGTTAGCTTCTGCCTACTCAAGTAAGCAGGTCAATCAATTAAGTATGGACTCCGTCAACCATTGTTCATTGTGGGTCGTACTTGTACCATTACTTTACGTGAATTAATATCAGAAGATTTAGTTTGAAATTGATATGTCATGGTAGCCATCCTCTTTTAGATTCATTTGTTTTTCCTGGTACGACTTAATAGAATAGAAATCAGTTTCACCTTCATCGAAAACTGTGTTTTGTGTTACTTGATCATTATAATGAAGGCTAGTCATCATCTGGATTGAGAATATTAGGGGAGCGGTTTTCAGCTGATACCCATTTTAATATCTTGGTCGTCACTGCTAAAGCAGGAAAGATCATCAGTTTTGAAAAGTAGCTCTAGTGTAAGTTCGTACAGTGACTCAGGAAGCATTAGATTATCTAGTGAAGCGGGAGGAGATGCGCGCCCTGTGGTGCTCGCCTCTTGTAAAAAGTGTCAAGGAGTCGGTGTCGAAATACTAGCCGGTCGTACCACATGAAGGAGCCATGTGTTCCCCAGCCCGCTTGATAACAACACACACCACCAGAGTTCATTCTTCGAAGCCATCCTGAATTACGTCCTGTAGTTGGAGTGAGGTGTACCTCTGGCTTACACAGACCCAATATGATCAATTTACCAACATGATGGTTAAACCCGTACGAGAGGGGAGCGCTAAGACGACTCTTGAGTATGATTGAAAGTAATATTACATACTGGTTTAAGGCTGCCCAGAGCTGTGAGCTGCTTTGGACTTGATTAAACTAACTGACACTACAAGAGGACACTGGTAGAACCAGTCCACCGCCACAGGCTTAATGCGTGATGTTCCGTACAATAAGATCGCTGCAGATGTAGTTATATTACGCAGGAACTATTATTGTGGGAATAATACAACGTTCAGGGTATGAAATGGGAGGAGACATGGACATAATCCAAGGAAGATGGACAAAATCTCTGTACTTATATTGCCACAAAATTGTATATGATTATTTCCTGAAGGAGCGGCTAGGCTAGGGTTGGTTAAGCTCTTTGGGTAATTTTATCTTCTTGTTGGAATTGTAATACTGTCGTACCCATCCAGGCATGAGAGTGATGAAGGCTGAAACTTCTTCAGTGATTTAGTTTATTGGCTCTTTCAGTTAATCCCTCTTCTGGGGAAAAACCTGCGTCTCGGGTGTAGCAATTTTCTGATTGACCCAAAATGGGCGTTTTGCTGGGCAAGATTATTTCCCAGGAGGTTGCTGAAGCTTGGTTTCAGCTTTAGAAATAAAGTGTAGAGTAATTGCGCCTAGGTGGTGCAGGGTACCGCTACAGAACCGTAATGGTATTTTCATTCTACTGGAGTTCTGGCTTTTGAATGTGCAAAAGAATCCATATAATAGAGTCGTGGTTATTTGCCATGATAGTGAAAGTGGCATACGTTTGAAACGCCTGTAAACAGGAAGGCATAACTATTAATAGTGCAGTGGTATAAAACTTTGGATAATGTAAACATCAAAGGTGAGGGAAAGATGAAGTACAGAGAGTTGGTTAATAGAATGTTGAGAGGTAACAGTCTATAGAAAGAAAAGGAAGAAAACAATGAGTTATAGGTAGTATCTGATAGTAATACGTCACGGGAAAAACATGCTGCAGGGTCAGCTAAGGGTAACTTAAAGTAAGGTAGTTCTTGACGAGTGAGATGGGTGAGCCGATCCAGTTGCCTTGTGAAGGTGAATGAGCTTTGCCCAGGTATGACTGACAATTATAGAGCGTTTGTTAGGAGTTTGGCCTGACGCCAGGATACCTGCCACTCTGCTGCCTCCCTCCCTCCTTCCCTCCCTCACCTCTCCCTCAGACTGATGTCATCGTCCTTCTCTCCCTCCACTTTTGATCGCTCCCCCTTCATATGGAACCCACTTTCCATGTCAAGCTGTGTCCCTCCCTTTCCTACACAACTGTCACTCCTTCCGTTCACTTGTGTCCCTGCCACTGGAACCCCTCCCTCCCTCTTCTCTCATCAAGACCTCACCAGTGGCTTCTTCGCCGCTCTCCCTGCCATATCTTCCTCTGCCTACCCCCCCCCCCCCCCTCGTCCCCCTGCCACCGCTGTCTCATACTCCCTCCGTCCTCCGTCTCACTTTTCCTCTTCCGCCACTGTCCTTCACTCCCTTCCTCCACCTCCACAGCCCCTTCTTCTCTTTCTGCCTCCTTTTACCACCACTACACCTTCTTCCCTTCCCCTGCCGGCACTGCGCTATTTCCCCTCCCCTTTCCTCCCTCCCCCACAATATTCCCTCCCATCCAACTTGTTCCACCATTACCCTTCCCTTCATCTCTCTGCCATCACTGTCCTTCCTTTGCTGTCCCTGCCGCCGCTACCACTTTCTTCTTCCTTTCCGCCCACCCCCAACTGCTCTTCCCTCCCTCCCTCAGCCACCACTGATCACTACTGTCCCTCCTTCCTCCATGCATCACATCCCTTCTCTCCCTTCCCATGCCCTCACTGCCCTTTTATCCCACTGCCTTTCCCCCCCTGCACTTCCCCTGCCCCGTCTTCCCTCCCTCCTCCCTCCTGCTCCGTCTTCCATCCCTCCTGCTCTCCCCCTGCCCCGTACCGTCAGCTGTGAGCCACCCGCGCTCCGCCCCCGGATCTCTCGTCTCGTGGGAATCTTTTTTTCTTTGTATCTTGCTCTTATGTTCGATTGTAACCAAGCATGAGTAACTTTAGTCTTGATTGATTACGTCACTTAATTTCCTATTCTATAAACGGCTTTACAAAGCGGAGTGGACTGTAGTCACTTCTGTTTGACCATAAACTGAGTAACGTTTCACTGCTAAAAGCACAGTTTAATATCTTGGTGAGTTCTATTCTGGTCTCGCTTATTTTTTTCTCCATCCTTTTATCATTCTCACCATCAGAGTGGCCTTTCTCCTCATCCTTACTTTCCCATCCCGTCTTGTCTTATCTGTGTATGTTTCTTTAGTCATCTAGGCCCCATATGTCTCTTGCCTCCACATGAGCACACCACTTTTCCTCGTACGTCAGTATGCATATTTCGTCTGCCTTTACTTATTATTATCATTATTATCATTATTATTATTATTATTTATCATTGTTATTATATCGTAAATGTCTTTCCTTGACCTCTTCCACGTCACCCATCCCATGTGTTTGCAGTAGGCTTTACCACACTACCAACTTGCACTTTCCCCCGTCATCCCAACTAGTAAGTAACGAGGCAGACATGGTAATGGGTAGTTGGTGCCAGTTGCAATAAAGATCAGGGGATGACTTGGCTATCATAGATGTAGTCCATTTTCACATAAGGAAAAGGGTGGGGTTGGGGCAGTGGGAGGTATGGGAGACTTTTTTTTTCGCCCCCCACTCTCCACCTTTGTGTTTCGAGGATTTGTTTTATATTTTTCTGAGCGCTAGGAAGCAGGTGGAGAAATATGTAGCAGAGCGAATTATGATAACAGGGATGACGGGTCTCTGGGTTTTAGAGGGAATTAATGTGGACATGTGTGTATAATTTGGTCATACAACATAGGCTTATTAGTACAATTATTATTTTCATTTTTTTTCATGCTTGATCGCCGTTTCCCCTTCCAAGAAAGTCCGCATCCGCTTACATCCATCATCTAGCTGTCATGTGTAATGCACCGAAACCACGGTTCCTTATTCACATCCAGGCCCCACAGACCTTTCCATGGTTTACCCCAGACGCTTCACATACCATGCATGGTTCAGTCTATTCACAGCATGTCGACCCCATATACCACATCGTTCCAATTCATTCTATCGTACACACATTTCATCCTCCTTCATGTTCGAGCCCCGATCACGCAAAATCTTTCTCAACCAGTCCTTCCTTCCACCTCAAATTTGGTCTCCCCTTCCTACTTTTTCCCTCCACTTCTAACACATATATCCTCTTTATCAACCTCTTATCGTAGTGGCATTTTTGATTATGTAGTGTCGTCTGTAACTCGTTAAATGATGGGTGAAATTTTCTGTAGAATTTGATGCCGCTTGAAGGATGCCCGGAACAGACTTGACACGGTCTTAGCGTCGTGTCAGATCGCAGTCGCTCGAAATGTACTAATTTGTTAACGGATTAGCAGTTTCAGATTACTGTCGCTCGAAATGTGTTGATATTTTGACGGATTATCACTATTGCGGATTACCGTTGTTTGAAATGTGTTAACATTTTGACGGATTATCACTGTTGTAGATGGTTGTTGTTCGAAGTGTGTTAGCATGTTGACAGATTATCACTGTTTCAGATCACTGTTTCTCGAAAAAGATTAGTGATAGATTATCACTGCTTAACATGTTGCTTGAATCCTTTAATGTAAATTGCCTTCAGCAACAATAATCCTATAAAGAATATCTTAATCAGGAATTCACCAGAAAATTTTCCTGGGTGCATCTATAAAGTGCCATGTAGAGATTGTGATAAATTTTATGTTGGACAGACTGGTAAAGATCTTTCGGTTAGGCTTAAGCAACATAGATATAGTATGAGAACGGGACAAGAATCAAATGCCTTGTTTATCACGTTAAAAACTATGATCATTGTACTGACTGGAGTAATGCCATCTCAGTTATTAACTCTAACTCTATTACCACGAGAAATATCATTGAACCTTCTATTATTTAGTACACAAAGAATTATAATCTTAATATTGATAATGGTCTATACAAATTAGATAACTTTATTGTTGAAGAAATTTGTAAAATGATAAGTTTATGATACGCTCGTTGTCTGTCTTGGACAATTGCATGTTTACCAAATGGCGTCCTAGCTACGTCTCTTCGTTGTGTATCAACTGACTGTTATATTTTTCTCTTGTGTTTCCCCTGATATGTGATTATCACACGAAAGTGCACTTGGGAACTTATCGTGTTTCATTTTCCCCGTGGACTCTTAGGAATATATATATATATATATATATATATATATATATATATATATATATATATATATATATATATATATAACTTTCTAAAATGGGAAACAGAAGAAGGAGTCACGCGGGGAGTGATCATCCTCCTCGAAGGCTCAGAGTGGGGTGCCTAAATGTGTGTGGATGTAACCAAGATGTGAAAAAAGGAGAGATAGGTAGTATGTTTGAGGAAAGGAACCTGGATGTTTTGGCTCTGAGTGAAACGAAGCTCAAGGGTAAAGGGGAAGAGTGGTTTGGAAATGTCTGGGGAGTGAAGTCAGGGGTTAGTGAGAGGACAAGAGCAAGGGAAGGAGTAGCAATACTCCTGAAACAGGAGTTGTGGGAGTATGTGATAGAATGTAAGAAAGTAAATTCTCGATTAATATGGGTAAAATTGAAAGTTGATGGAGAGAGGTGGGTGATTATTGGTGCATATGCACCTGGGCATGAGAAGAAAGATCATGAGAGGCAAGTGTTTTGGGAGCAGCTAAATGAGTGTGTTAGCGGTTTTGATGCACGAGACCGGGTTATAGTGATGGGTGATTTGAATGCAAAGGTGAGTAATGTGGCAGTTGAGGGAATAATTGGTATGCATGGGGTGTTCAGTGTTGTAAATGGAAATGGTGAAGAGCTTGTAGATTTATGTGCTGAAAAAGGACTGATGATTGGGAATACCTGGTTTAAAAAGCGAGATATACATAAGTATACTTATGTAAGTAGGAGAGATGGCCAGAGAGCGTTATTGGATTACGTGTTAATTGACAGGCGTGCGAAAGAGAGACTTTTGGATGTTAATGTGCTGAGAGGTGCAACTGGAGGGATGTCTGATCATTATCTTGTGGAGGCTAAGGTGAAGATTAGTATGGGTTTTCAGAAAAGAGGAGTGAATGTTGGGGTGAAGAAGGTGGTGAGAGTAAGTGAGCTTGGGAAGGAGACCTGTGTGGGGAAGTACCAGGAGAGACTGTGTACAGAATGGAAAAAGGTGAGAACAATGGAAGTAAGGGGAGTGGGGGAGGAATGGGATGTATTTAGGGAATCAGTGATGGATTGCGCAAAAGATGCTTGTGGCATGAGAAGAGTGGGAGGTGGGCTGTTTAGAAAGGGTAGTGAGTGGTGGGATGAAGAAGTAAGAGTATTAGTGAAAGAGAAGAGAGAGGCATTTGGACGATTTTTGCAGGGAAAAAATGCAATTGAGTGGGAGAAGTATAAAAGAAAGAGACAGGAGGTCAAGAGAAGGGTGCAAGAGGTGAAAAAAAGGGCAAATGAGAGTTGGGGTGAGAGACTATCAGTAAATTTTAGGGAAAATAAAAAGATGTTCTGGAAGGAGGTAAATAGGGTGCGTAAGACAAGGGAGCAAATGGGAACTTCAGTGAAGGGCGTAAATGGGGAGGTGATAACAAGTAGCGGTGATGTGAGAAGGAGATGGAATGAGTATTTTGAAGGTTTGTTGAATGTGTCTGATGACAGAGTGGCAGATATAGGGTGTTTTGGTCGAGGTGGTGTGGAAAGTGAGAGGGTTAGGGAAAATGATTTGGTAAACAGAGAAGAGGTGGTAAAAGCTTTGCGGAAGATGAAAGCCGGCAAGGCAGCAGGTTTGGATGGTATTGCAGTGGAATTTATTAAGAAAGGGGGTGACTGTATTGTTGACTGGTTGGTAAGGTTATTTAATGTATGTATGACTCATGGTGAGGTGCCTGAGGATTGGCGGAATGCGTGCATAGTGCCATTGTACAAAGGCAAAGGGGATAAGAGTGAGTGCTCAAATTACAGAGGTATAAGTTTGTTGAGTATTCCTGGTAAATTATATGGTAGGGTATTGATTGAGAGGGTGAAGGCATGTACAGAGCATCAGATTGGGGAAGAGCAGTGCGGTTTCAGAAGTGGTAGAGGATGTGTGGATCAGGTGTTTGCTTTGAAGAATGTATGTGAGAAATACTTAGAAAAGCAAATGGATTTGTATGTAGCATTTATGGATCTGGAGAAGGCATATGATAGAGTTGATAGAGATGCTCTGTGGAAGGTATTAAGAATATATGGTGTGGGAGGCAAGTTGTTAGAAGCAGTGAAAAGTTTTTATCGAGGATGTAAGGCATGTGTACGTGTAGGAAGAGAGGAAAGTGATTGGTTCTCAGTGAATGTAGGTTTGCGGCAGGGGTGTGTGATGTCTCCATGGTTGTTTAATTTGTTTATGGATGGGGTTGTAAGGGAGGTAAATGCAAGAGTCCTGGAAAGAGGGGCAAGTATGAAGTCTGTTGGGGATGAGAGAGCTTGGGAAGTGAGTCAGTTGTTGTTCGCTGATGATACAGCGCTGGTGGCTGATTCATGTGAGAAACTGCAGAAGCTGGTGACTGAGTTTGGTAAAGTGTGTGGAAGAAGAAAGTTGAGAGTAAATGTGAATAAGAGCAAGGTTATTAGGTACAGTAGGGGTGAGGGTCAAGTCAATTGGGAGGTGAGTTTGAATGGAGAAAAACTGGAGGAAGTGAAGTGTTTTAGATATCTGGGAGTGGATCTGTCAGCGGATGGAACCATGGAAGCGGAAGTGGATCATAGGGTGGGGGAGGGGGCGAAAATTTTGGGAGCCTTGAAAAATGTGTGGAAGTCGAGAACACTATCTCGGAAAGCAAAAATGGGTATGTTTGAGGGAATAGTGGTTCCAACAATGTTGTATGGTTGCGAGGCGTGGGCTATGGATAGAGATGTGCGCAGGAGGATGGATGTGCTGGAAATGAGATGTTTGAGGACAATGTGTGGTGTGAGGTGGTTTGATCGAGTAAGTAACGTAAGGGTAAGAGAGATGTGTGGAAATAAAAAGAGCGTGGTTGAGAGAGCAGAAGAGGGTGTTTTGAAATGGTTTGGGCACATGGAGAGAATGAGTGAGGAGAGATTGACCAAGAGGATATATGTGTCGGAGGTGGAGGGAACGAGGAGAAGAGGGAGACCAAATTGGAGGTGGAAAGATGGAGTGAAAAAGATTTTGTGTGATCGGGGCCTGAACATGCAGGAGGGTGAAAGGAGGGCAAGAAATAGAGTGAAGTGGAGTCATGTGGTATACAGGGGTTGACGTGCTGTCAGTGGATTGAAGCAAGGCATGTGAAGCGTCTGGGGTAAACCATGGAAAGCTGTGTAGGTATGTATATTTGCGTGTGTGGACGTGTGTATGTACATGTGTATGGGGGGGGGGGTTGGGCCATTTCTTTCGTCTGTTTCCTTGCGCTACCTCGCAAACGCGGGAGACAGCGACAAAGTATAAAAAAAAAAAAAAAAAAAAAAAAAAAAAAAAAAAATATATATATATATATATATATATATATATATATATATATATATATATATATATATATATATATATATTGTAGTAACGTTTTCGTGAATATTATGCACGCATTGATTTCTTGCGTAAAGGATAATGTTACTTCTTCATATACGAGTTATTCTACTTTACCATTGAGCAAACACTCGCAAGTAGGTAATGTAGACACAAACCATTGAGTGAGTATTAGTAGATAGATGTTTGCAAACCATTTGGGGAACGCTTGTAGATACATAAACACAGACCATTAAGCAAAAGTTCACTAAGATTTTTCCCCATTGAAAGGTATCAGAGGGCAATTTGCAAATGTTACAGCTGTCATCAGTTTTAATGTGATAAAGTGATTTAGGGGGGCTGTATGTGGGGCGTGGCTTTGCGGAAGGTCTCCATCGTAGTAATGTGGGTGTGGGCAGCGTATCGCCCTCCCCCTCTACCCCGCCAGACACACTACCCGGGTCAACAAACATCGCAGCCGCAGCCACCCCTCCCTAATCCCAAGGTTCTGAAGTTGCGGAGAACGATCCCTCCACCACAGATCAGCCAGCGACCGTCTAAAGTGTTTCGACAGATGCTCTCAATTAGTTGCTTTCGAGCTCCGGAGACATCGGGCTTAGTCAGCCTCTCACGGTAGAGTGGTAATTTAAAGCGTGATGGTAGTCCTTTACCAGTGCGTGCCGGGAGTGTGAGTAGGTTCCTGCTGCTTCCTCGGATGTCGGACCAGATACCTACTGTGTTGATCTTAGACTCGGGAGTTTTTAAGATATCTGGACGTCCGTCGTTCATACGCTCTTCCTGTCAAGTGTTTTTTAAGTGAAATCATCCAGTCTCAAAAGTCCGGACTCAGAGGCAGTAATATTCTCTATTTACCGTTCCTTCAGATAGTGTTCAAATTGAATGATATTGACTAGAAAACCCAGTGCCATGAGCAGTTCAAATTCATGGACTATGCAGTATGAACATGTTTTGAACTTAAGGTAAGTAGCGAATTTTGCCACAGAGTCCGGACTTTTCCATGTTCTTTTCAACGCTCGTTTAATTGTTACTGGCTTCTGTGAGAGATGAGTGAGTCATCCTCTTACGTTCCCTCCGCCAACACGAGATAATCACGAGGCGCCTGCAGTGATGGCTTAACGAGTGATTCACAGTCGAGTCACTTCGATGGTTCACACGAACCCTCGACTCGTCATTACTGTTTGTATGTTACAGGGAGAGAATCGTGCGCACATGTTGCCCCCCCTCCCCTTCCCCTTCTCTTACCCTTTGTTTATTTAATCTTAACCGTATGTGCAAACACACACACACACACACACACGCGTGACAAGGTAGGGTGTGTGTGTTTGTTCACATATGGTACATATATAAATGGTTAAGAGACAGGGCATCACAAGTGTCAAACTCATTCCCCACAACACACAAATAGTAATCACAGTCAGTAAACACACAGGTATCCATTCCTCGACCAACCCCAAAGAGGAAGATGAATAACTGGTTTGGTCGTACGCCGGCTTCCCTGTCTAAGACTCGAACCCTGGTTCGTTAGTGGGTCGTCACATTAACCACTGTCATAAAGGCTTATGTTGGAGTGAACGCTCCCAGTGATACGTTTCTCCTTTTCTCTCGTTGGAAAAAACGAGGGTTTGTGTCGACATTCTTCAGCATGTCTCATCTGCCAAAGTAATGTGGCGATAACAGAGCTGCTGTCATGGAACATGGGTTAACCTCCCGTCACTTACTATGCATCTTTGATGCATACTCAACCCCCATTTTTCAGAGAGGGACTTAGCACTGTCTTGTCATGCGTTTTGTCATTTTACGTGTTAGCAGACTTGCGAAATGTGGGTAAGCTTGATCTCTGCTTGTAGTGTGTTAGTGGGCTCATGAAATAGCGTTGAGCTTGTACACTGGTGAATTGAATGGATTTGTGAGCCTGTGCGGTGATAAGCTTATTGAATGCGTGTGAACTTATGCTTTGCTTGTGACATTTTGATATGTAATGCTGTTGTCTGTGTGCCTGAGGGCTGTATCTTCCAACAGTTTGATAGACCAACGACCCATTCCAGCAGTAAAGACCCAGCCCTGGCTGTGAGGTGAAGCTGAAGTGTGGTGATGAGCTTATAGGCGTGGAACTGTTTTCGTAATGTCTTGTGAATCCGTGGTTTTCTGGTGAGCTTTCGGTGTACTAGTGAGCTTTGGATTGGCTTTTGAGTTTGTGAAATAGCGATGTGCTGTTGAAAGTTTGGCATCCTGGTAACTTCTGATGTGCTGATGAGCTTCTGGTGTGCAGGTGAGCCTGTAGTGTGTCAGCGTGTGTGTGAACTTAAGCGCGTTGGTGAGCGTAGATGTGAGTAATGTTCCGCAAGTTAACCTGTTATTCTGGTGACAAGCAGGCTAGTGTGCTTCTGGCATACCAGTGGACTTGTGGCCTCGAAGGATCTCATGAAGGCATGTACAGAGCATCAGATTGGGGAAGAGCAGTGTGGTTTCAGAAGTGGTAGAGGATGTGTGGATCAGGTGTTTGCTTTGAAGAATGCTGTGTGAGAAATACTTAGAAAAGCAAATGGATTTGTATGTAGCATTTATGGATCTGGAGAAGGCATATGATAGAGTTGATAGAGATGCTCTGTGGACCATTATTATCGTGAGAAGTTAGGTCAGGGTAAAGTGAGGTCGAAAGTTCTGCTCTTTTAAGATTTTTTTCTTTTTTTTTGTAGTTTTCATGGGCAACGTTGTCTTGCTGAGAGAAGGGGTTTATCCGACACTTTTTAAGTCCTAAGATAATGTAGCGGGGCAACATGGTTTAGAGGTCGGAGGAAACTGCATGTCCAGATTGGATGGCTGGATGGTGTTAGGTCTGGTCATGCTGTGCTGCGACCTGGCAACAACATCCAGACTGGACTGGTTATGGAAGATGGGTTCTGTACTGGTTTTCGAAGGTCTCAGTTGTTTTTAATTTTGCGCAAAACAGAAGGTAAGGAAAGGCTGAAAAAAATAGATATCCTAAAGATCATATTTACTGGCATACTTTTTTTTTTACCAGGAAAGTTTTAGTCCCGGACAAGAGTGTAAAGGGAGGGACAATTAAGAGGGAAAGAAGAAGAAAGCTTGAGAAGGGGGAGGGAGGATGGGAGGGGGTGGAAGGAATGCCAAAGCCACGCGGTGTAGGGAAACATTTATCACTTTGGCTGCCCGTAAATTGCCAACGGAAAATGCTAACTCTTTAGAACTGACAGTGGTTACATAATGTCCCGCTGTGTAGGATAAGATTTTGAAAATAATTGCTGTGGGACAAGTCCGCAGTGAAACTTGAGAAAGGTTGTAAAAATGCGTAAATTTTGACGTGCGAGTTGGACGGAACGTTGCTGATCACGGGGTAGTTTCGGCTGCCATCTCGTGGAGAATTATTCAGGAACGAAGGAGTTTAAAACATCACTGACAGACATCCCTTTGTTAGGTGAACCAGTTGCAGCAATTCGTTCACCAGAGGAGGAGTAGCTGCAGTGAGCAGCACTTGGTGTTTTGTTCCTAAATCATCCGTTTTATGTTCGTGTTAATCACTCAATATCTTGACTTGCTTGAGGTTGTTGTGATTTCCTTTTAGTAGTGTACCTCCGTTGTCATCATTTGTTGAAATTAGTATGTCAGGGAAGAGATCTGTGCTCACAATTGTTAGCCCGAAGTTTACGATGATACGAGCAGCCTAACTTGTTTAGTCTCAGATAATGCTTATGCTAATTTTAAGCGAAATCTGCTTGTAAACATTGCCTTGCTCACGATGAAAGGCTCCTCTGTACTATCAGTTGGCTAAAACAGTTTTATGGGATTTGATGCTCCTCACATTTTGTAGAATTAAGCTAATTAAAGATTGGGTTATCTGTGGATTGTCCTGTGACACAGGTTTACTAGAGTGGGTTTGTCAGCAGTCAAGCCGATAGCTGTCCCAATGAAAGTTGAGACATAGGGGCGCCCAGATGACGTTGTTACACTCGTCAATGGCGGATATTACGAGATTCTCCTTTTGTTGAGGAGTCACTCGAACCTTAAGGTACTGAACTTGAAATTTTCTTTATCCCGAGGTTAGTGGTAATGAGTATCACTATATATATATATAAACTAGTCCATAACAATAATTAAGAACGTTCTCTACGTCGTTATTATTACGAACACTGAACTAGTGTTGGGTAGCCTGAGTTTGAATGGTGGTGGTGACTTACGGCTCTTGTTAGATGGGTTTTATATAACCTGGTGATGATGGTGGCTTGCGGCTGTCGTTAGATGGATGTTAGGTAGCCCAGGGTTGTGTGGTGATGATGGTGACATTCTCCTGCTGGTTGGATGGGTGTTGGGTAGCCTGGGGTTGTGGTTGTGGTGGCGTCCTACGGCTGCTGTTCACTTGACGGTCTGTACCTCCCCTAAAACGTCAAGAGGCCAGCCTTGAGGAACGCCAGGACTACCCTCTTGGTTTCCTTTGAGTCGAAATTCACATGTGGACTTGTCATATCGTGAACCTTATTGGTGATATGTAGAATGGCATTAGTTTATGTGGCAGATGTGATCAGTGCGTTGGTATAGTGCCGAATGCCTCAGCATTTTCGACGACAAACGAATTCTGGGATTCGATGAAGAAAGATTTCATTGTCCTCTATTATGCTTCCTCGAAAACCGGTGTCCGCTTGTCTGATAACTTATTTAATGATGATAATAGTAACAAGGATGATGATAATGATAATATGATTGACAGCTTATTGAGTAAGATGCCGCCAAAGGCTGAAATTGTACAGAAAGAATACAGCGAAGACTCTGGGGCTGCTACGTACATCAAGGGGAGGGGTTGTCAAACAAGACAGTCCGTAACCCAGACATTATTGGTCATTAATGTCTACATTGGTTGGGAAGTGACTGCTCGGGTGAGTTCATTTGTGTGTTAGTGTTCGTCAGACACAGGTTGTTCATCAGTTTTGTCGTCAAAACCGTTTACAGAGTCTCATAACTTGCTCGTCTGCTCATCGGATAGTATTTTGTGGTAGCTTACTAGTGTTTTTATGTGTTTGTTGGTATATAGTCCGTCTGTAGCTGGTAAGATATGAATCTAAGACATAATATCTTCACAAGACGAAGTGTTCTTATTCCGTCAATTAGTGAACAGTAAAATTTTGAAATGATGGATGTTTGGTAATCCTCAATCCCCGATAGTCATTAAGCTTGGGGTATACATACGCCGCTAGTGGCATGCATACGTACGTACGAACGGGACACAACAAGAGAAAAAATATATAGTTTTGTAAACAGTGTACGATCATTTTTCGAGTAACTTTGGTTTTGTGGCCGATGTAGGACGTCCCTTTTTGTGGGATAGTCCTGAGGGTTTCATGGAGGGTTTTCGTCTGTTTCCAGGCCTCGTCTTACAGCGAGTTATCAGAGATCTATTCTAGTGAATTAATGTGCAGTGTTGTGTCCTTGATCACATGCAGTACTTGATGTTTAGCTGCAGTGCTTGCTAACAACCTTGAATATCTTTAGCACGAAATAAATTGAGGTGTTATTATGGTAAATGGCATCATAACTCTATAAGACCCAGATTGACATTCGTACTGTGTTGGAGTATAACGATGGATGGTGCTAGTTGATGATAAGTGTGGTAGAATAAGTACGAGTTGAGGATGTAGAAAAGATGGATTATACGAGGCGTAAGGTTTCCATGTCCCGTACCTTGGGATAAGGCTTTCAGCAGCAGCAGCAGACGGACTGCCCGCTTGCCCGAGTCCGCCACCCTCCTGCAACCAACACCCACCACCACGCTCATGATGGTGACTCGGGCGGGAAAGCAGCGGGAGTTGTCCTCCACTTACCAGAGCTTCGCGGACACAGGGCCAACTTACTCTTACCTGGACCTGAGTCGCGCCCGGAGTGATGAATCTCTCATGTGGTCAGCCGGGGAGGAGGCGGCCGCTTTGGTTGCCGAGCTGCGGGCCTCTTTGGCACAGCCTCTCATGCGGCCTGAGGAGGAGGAAGAAGAAATAGAAGATGAAGACCTGGATATGTCTGTTGCCTCTTTTGGCAGGTCTACCCTGAGAAGGGCGTCTCTAGACAGATCCTCGCTTGGGAAATCGTCTCTGTACAGCACAGGACGATCCCTGTCCTTCACTGACCTGCATTCTGCAGCCACATCGGCCGAGGACCTGCGTATCTTCTGCTTCCACCCTTCACGCCTACCTTGCAGCCCGCAGTGTACCTCGTCTCACTATTCCTCCTCGTCGGCCTCGTCCACCGCCTCCTCCCGCAGCGCCACCTCCACCTGTAGTAGCAGCGCCAACATTCTAGGCAGCGGCGTCAAACGTACCAACATGAGGACCTTCGGTGGCAGCTGGCGCTCACTACTCAAATGTAAGTTTCTCCCTTGGCTTCCGTTCAGTGAGGTACCAGAGGAAAGTTATTTCTATTATTTGTGATCATTCTTGACACGAAGATGTTTTCAGTTATGCTGAGCAGTACAGAATAATAGTGTCTCCCATGTTGAAAGGCCTCTTGGAACTAACCACTTAATTGGATGAAGTGGTTGCAGTCCCACTGAAGACTGTTAAGAGACAACATTTACAGTCTTCGGTGCATAGTTTTATGTCACACCAAAGATGAACACCATCTTGAGCAGTAATGGTTAATTTACCGTTCCTGAAGTTGTCTTCATTCCCTTCATCCCCCTTATATGACCTTCAGGCTATCTTCATTCCTCCTTACCCTCCGGTTCCCTTTCATCTTGGTTTCTCCCATCCCTGTCATGAGTCCCTCAATCCCCGACACCGTACCTCTGTAATCCCTCCGTCCCTCCCCATCCCTCAGTCTCCCTTTTGGCTTCCTTCATCCCCATCAGTCTTTTGGTTCTTTGCAACCTTCTCAGGCTCTACCCTACTTTCCCTCACCATCTGGTGATATGCCCATGTACTTTGCCTCACGACCAGGTTCCTCAGAGCTCCATAATCACAGGCGTCAAACATCTAGACTTGTGGGGAAACGTAGACTCCTGGTGTTGATTATAGACACACTCTGTGATGTAGGAAACACAGCTGTTAGAAATCACTTGAACATATATCAGTCAAATGTTTGAGGAAAAAATATGTATAGCAAGTGACTTGTTAGAAGTAAGGTAGAGATAGATAATTATGTAGGAAACAAGGAATGATATTGTACCTGTATTCAACTCACAAATAGAAGGAACACCGTGGCAACACACCCTCAGACCTTCAGAAAATGATTGGACTCCTTCCTCCAAGGTGCACCGGACCAGGTAGGTCGTGCAACAATACTGAACGGAGGCGTACATCATGAAGTGGCCAGGTGGACCAGGTCCTCCCCAGGTAAGCTTGGTCGAAGGCTCGGCTGTTGTTGGGATTGGGTGATAAAAGACGACCTCACCAACTAGTACGTAAGGTAAGATGATGATGATATGTTGACAAATATACAGGTATAATGAATACTTCGTATTAGCCCCTAACGACTGCATTATCCGCGGAGGTTCCCAGCGTACATTCGGAATAACATCCTACAGGCACGACAATTTTGAAAGACTAAAATTCTACCTCTGAAATTCAAAGGTGCCATATGCACAAAAGAGAGAACCCCTTACACATCAAGGCCAAAAAAACGTACGAGGCCAGGCTTTGGGGGCTTGGTCGACTAAAGACCAGCCCGGGCTGTGAAGGCCCTTGAAAACTTCACCAGGTATTCGCCAGATCAGCTGCAGCTGCAGCTTCACTGTGGGAGAAGGATCCTAAGAACATTGATACGGGATACAGGATGAGTCGGGGTTTCCTTCACTCATACATAGAATTGTTTATCCCCATCACCCTTCCTGGTGATTTTTCCCAAGGTTTCCATATTCTTGGCTTTCACCATGTCCTCCACTCCTCCTCCGTTATGATTTACCATCTTTATACTCTTCTCTTGCTTTATTCCCGTCACCTATTCGCATGGTTCTCTTCATCTTCCTATTCTTGTTGAATTTCTAACGCCTTACTCTATCCTATTATCTTTCTTACTCTTTTCAGCCTCACGGGCTCTCATCGTCCCCTCTTCCAGCTACTACTCATCTCTGGACCTCTCTTCCCATGCTTCTTTCCTCCCTCTCTTGTTTTCTCATGGCATCCATCGTGGGTCCTCTGGAATTCCTTAATCGCCCTCATCCTTTCTGTATTCCTTGCGTCTCGCCCTCCCATATCCTCAGGAACCCTTCTGCCTATGTGCTGGGTCCCATCGTTTGTAGCACCATCCTCACCTATCCAGCGTCCTTTCATCTCCAATAGTGATTTTTATTTCCTTTTTCTCATCCTTTAGGCTCGCTTCCACGTTTTCCAAGTCGCCCTCCTAGTGCATTACTCATTACATCTCATTCACTACTGGCTCTCTCCGTCTTTTTCACATTGGAAAGATATTATCATCATTGGCTTTGTATCTCACTTTTCTTAAAAGGTCGCAGACCCCAGCCTACCATCTTAGAAAAGACGATGGTTGCCTTTCGGTGCCACTTGAAGGTAATGAGACTCAGTTATTCCTTTTGTCTTTAGATGCTTCTCGTTCGTGAGAGAGCGGTATATCTTCTCAGTTCTTGACAAGGATTTACTTACTGAATTCACTCGCATGGAAGCAACGAAAAGTTATCCTCGTCAAACGAGGAAGACTTGACTGACATCCGGTATGACTGTGATGTTATGTGTGAATGATCTGGTTTGTGTCTGCTGCACACACGTCAGTTAGAACATGAACAGCAGCAGGTGGGCAGGTGAAGTTCCTTAGGCAGTAGAACATATTTACTAAGGAGAGACACCAGTCATCACTCGTTTTATGGTGTATTTAGGAATCCTTCGGACGTTGTAGATTCGGCAAGTGTTGTGACTAATCCGTTACTCTGACATTCACATTTTGTGTCCCGAGACCATTGTCATACCTGTTGTATAAATATTTTTGTATTTTTTATTGCACGTCAGTCTTTGCAGTTTTTTATTGCACATCAATTGTGTATTTTTATGTTCTCCAGTTTCTCCTGATTATTATAGTCTTGGTAGTCGAGCATTTGACAGAAACACAATCTTGACACAGGATTTAGGAGATTCTCAACGAAATATCTGCACTGCCAACGTTACCACGGAAAGGAAATGGTACTTAGTGAATTGGACACTTCCTGTGGATTTTCTCAGGGAGAAGGGCGAGACAGGAGGATTGTCTGCCTCGTGTGGAATGTTTAACTATATCACACCCTCTGGATTTATCACATCTACGTTAATCCTTTGAAGGTGACGTCAGTTCAAGTTAAAAGGCAATCTCGATATTCGTTAGTTATTTCAGTCACGCTGAGGTAGAGACCACACATCCTAAGAAATTGAAAGACTTGTGCCCTTACTAAATAGTACATTGCTTACTCTTTTTATTAGCTTTATTATGAGGTAGAGACCACACATCCTAAGAAATTGAAAGACTTGTGTCCTTACTAAATAGTACATTGCTTACTCTTTTTATTAGCTTTATTATGAGGTTTCGTTTGATGAGAATTATTTCAGGCCTGAACATTAAGAATTCCACTCAAGAAACAGATATTCACTGGGTGGTTCCCTCCATATTATACCTGGTTCCGTCCAAACTTACTCCAAAATTTCCACCACCTCACACTCCCTCCTGGCCCCCCCCCCCCCCCATTGGGTCTCTTTACCACCTCAAACTCTCTCCTGTGCATAGTCCCCCTCCCCATTGACACCCCTCCCCCTTCTCTCTCTCTCTCTCTCTCTCCCTTCATCTCCTCACCTCTGCCATGAGGCATCGGTCCACCCTCCTTGCAGCCCCCACGTACGTACGTCCCTCTCACCATTTCGTCAGGTCACCTTCACCCTCGTCAGGTTCCCTCCAGTTATCCTTCCGTCAGGTATGCGCGTCTCTATTGTGTCCTTGGCGGAGTCTGGTGCACGCTAGGGGTCTTGTACATTCAGTACTGCATTGTTCATAATATGTATTATAAAGGATAACAAGTGTTGCAGCTTTTTCAGTGTAGCTCCGTTTGAGTGGTGACGGTAGCGGGCATAACCCGTTGCAGGTCGTAGATATATATATATATATATATGTATATATATATATATATATATATATATATATATATATATATATATATATATATATATATATATATCAAAGAACTTCTCTCCAAACGAGTCTCCATTTCCCTGGTATATATATATATATATATATATATATATATATATATATATATATATATATATATATATATTCTTTCCTTCTTTCATACTATTCGCCATTTCCCGCGTCAGCGAGGTAGCGTTAAGAACAGACGACTGGGCCTCTGAGGAAACATCCTCATCCAGCCCCCTTCTCTGTTCCTTCCTTTGGGGAAAAAAAGAGAGAGAGAGAGAGAGAGAGAGAGAGAGAGAGAGAGAGAGAGAGGAGGATTTCCAGCCCCCCGCTCCCTTCCCTTTTAGTCGCCTTGTACGACACGCAGGGAATACGTGGGAAGTATTCTTTCTCCCCTATCCCCAGATATATATATATATATATATATATATATATATATATATATATATATATATATATATATGTGACCTTTGTTGTCTTTTCCTAGCGCTACCTCGCACACAAGCGGGGGGAAGGGGGTTGTTATTTCATGTTTGGCGGGGTGGCGATAGGAATGAATAAAGGCAGACAGTATGAATTATGTACATGTGTATATATGTATATGTCTGTATATATATATATATATATATATATATATATATATATATATATATATATATATATATATATATATATATATATATATGTATACGTTGAAATGTATAGGTATGTAAATGTGCGTGTGTGGACGTGTATGTATATACATGTGCATGTGGGTGGGTTGTGCCATTCTTTCGTCTGTTTCCTTGCGCTACCTCGCGCGACAAAGTATAATAAATGAATAAAATGAATAGATATATATATATATATATATATATATATATATATATATATATATATATATATATATATATATATATATGCATGGGATGTTACCCGATTCCCTCTTGCGAGTGAAAAGTCGCCTTTGGCGAGGCTGGATCAGTAGGCGTACAGTCTCGTCAAAGAACTTCTCTCCAAACGAGTCTCCATTTCCCTGGTATTAGAAGCGGTGCAGCCTTCCGTACTGCAGGAGCCTTTGGAAATGTCCTCGGTAACACCAGGACTCTGTCATAGATGATGTTCCTTGGGTAATTATGAATGAATGTATATATGTAAACACAGACATGAACATGCGTACCCCTGCTAGCTCATGCCATACAATTTAAACATATGTTGAACTTAAGGTAAATATTCTGTTTCGCCTCTTGAGTCCGGAATTTTGTGACGCTTTGATCAGTACATTGGCCCTGCCAAACACTGCCTCAGGGCGCTGGTGAACTAGTACAAAAGAATGAAGTACAGCCTCGATGCTGAGCTGTAACTAGCGAACAATCCCAGTAATGGTGCTGGTCATTACTGTTGATCGTCAAAGAGCAAAGGACGGCATTAAAGTTTTGAGTCACCACGCCTGATTCAACAGTGAAGCGTGGGGGTTGACCTAAGATCGTCCTTATACTCCGGGTGTGTTAGGGCGAAAGTAGGATGCATTGATTAGATCATAACATTGCATGACCTTGGGAGTCGTAGTCACGTTTGCAGTGAGGTTTGTACCAACGTTACCCTTTGTCTAGGTTCTCCTGCCCTGCCTTGCCACGCTCCCGCCTGCCTACTTCGGTCGCCTAACCCAATCGAAACCGCTTTTTCTCGGCACTGGCATCGTGGGTAATAACCCGGCAGGAGTAGCTGCTGGGACCATTTTGACCTTTTATGGCAAGTGTTGGAGTTGAGTTAGCGGGGCAAGAAGGACAGGAGTCAGCCAGCCACCATGGGACTGGAAGGGGACGGAAGCTATATCCTTTGTCTGGGTGGGCGGTGGAATGGTCGGTCGCGCCACAGCCGAAATGCCCGGACGGGACGGGAGTAGGAGGAGCCTGGCTGGTAGCCTCCAGGCTGTGTGTGAGTTGAGGCTTCCCTCACACCACTCATTCATCCAGGTCTCTCCCCACGCAGGACGTAGACCAAGGCCGTTACACCTGTTGCTCAGACCACACCGTGTGGAATAAATTGGCTCATATCTCTGTCTCTCTCTTCTTCCTATTCCAGTACGTTTCTTTTGGAATAGAATGAAAAAAATATTTATTTGATTAATGTAATTGTATGATTTTGAGGAAAAGAAGTTATTTAGGAAATGGTACATGTAACTGGAAATGAGTATTAATGTAATCATTCTTTCTTCCCATGCGGAAGATATTATTTAACGGTTCAGTTTTTGATTCCATACCGGAGTTCCAGGATGGCACAGCCTCGGAGGAATGTATATCATGCTTAGGTGTTGGGTGTATGGTATGAGACAGTACATGACGTGAGAACCTTACTGCAGTACCGTTGTGTTTGCCGGTGTGCAGCAGTAGTCCTTGCGTCGTATTGCCTGTGGCGCTCCTCGGGAATTGTTATGACCAAGCTGCTGAGGCTCTTACCTTGTAGGTCTTGCATACATATTTCTCAACGCTTATTGACTGCACCGCTAGAGTTGGTCGTTCTCAGTCTTTGTCACCAAGGAAGTCACTCGTTTCGTCACCTGAGGTGCCAGAAGGTTTCAGAGATGTTAGATGGTAATGTCTACATTAAAAACGTAAAGGTGTTCTCCAGTTTTTTTTTTTTCACTTTGGAGGCTCCAGGCATGGATAGAAGTCAACACTAAGGCCGGGCCTTAATTGAATACAGAGAGGATTATGAGATGGAGAAAGAAGAGACAAGGGAAAGTATTTACGAATTTTGGAGGAAGTGGAAAATTTGCATTTTAGAATGTGCCAGGTCATAGTTGATAGGAAACATATGGTATGGTAGAGAGTCCCAAAGCTTCGAGGTGTAGAGAAAGAAACAGTTATCAAAACGGTTCACCCCAGCGTTGCCAACAGCCACACAAGCAGCCAGATCTCGGGAGCAAAAAGCAAAGTAAGCCCTATAGAAGAGGGGAAACTGAACCAACATTGCGGCGCAGGGCAAGCGGATCAGGTTTTGAAATTAGTCTGGGAGAGTTTTTAAGTCGAACAGCTTTCACCTCAACTTTGTCGTGTAAGGATGTCGAGCTAGAACCACCCCATATGTGGATACAGTATTCAATACAAGGACGAATCAATCCTCTTTATACACGGAGCAACTGTTATGGAGAAAAGAAATTTCGACATATGAAGAGGACTTGCAGTTTCTTAGAGGCAGACTTAGCTATTTCCGTAGTATGGAGTTTCCAAGAAAGAGCGGAAGTTACTGTATTACCAACCAAATATGTTCAGTGAGGCAAAAGGTAGGATTACAAAACCGTCAGAGACGAGAGTTGAGGAATTTTCGATAGAGAGAAGAGTACAAAACTGGGTCTTGATGGTATTAAACATAACCAGATTTCGTGTGCCCTGCTGAGATATCCTGTCCAAGTTTGAGTTTAGCGAGGAAGTTGTGTCAAGACCAGATGCAGATCGAGTGAGAAAAGGAGCAGAATTGAAGGATGTGCAGGAATGCAGTGTTACATGGTAATCGTGTGAGTGCATTTGGTTATTTGTGGACGAGAGAAGATCGTTAAGAAGGTGTTTGCTGCAGTTGGCCTGAATGAAGAATCTTGCCTGCGATGTCTCAACGAATGTGGATACAATCTCTTGAGAAAGTCCTTGTAAAGTACCTCGTGAACGATCGTTGTCTTCCTTGATATTTCTCGCGTGATGTTTCCCAGTAAAGGCGTATAGGACCGCGAGCTTTGGATGGCTCGATACCTCAGACACTGTAAGGATTGGTTGATTTAGACCAAATCTTTACTAATCGAGAAAAGCAGTAGCAGTACTCCTGTTTGCATTGTTTCAAAGATAACTTTTGCATAGTCTTGTCAGGACTATCAGTTTCTCTCAGACTCTAAAGGAGCAGGCAACTACAGTTTTCACGTGGTTGCTGTTTGGAAAGGCAGGATCCTTTACCTCCATATATTCCACGCTGCCTCTCTTCACAAGACGTGCAATTTTACAGTATCCAGTGTGTGCTGCTCCTCGAGAAATTACGAAACAGTTACGTATAATGTTTGTAGATGATGCCTTTTGGTCCTCGGACATGTACCTTCATTGTCTCTGACTTGACTCATCTGTTTCTCATCGTTTCCACCATCACAAATAGTACGAAAGGACCCAGTAATCTTTTAGTTTGTATTCCTCCGTATCTATATATGGTTTGGAATTGCGGTATCCAGTTGGATAAATATTATCAAGTACAGGATTAGTTCAAAGTCAGAAGAACAAACTGTGTACTTAACACGCCCTTGTGTAATGCATTTCAGGTACGCAGGTAGTTTGCGGCACTCGCAGTCTTGCAGTATCTTCATAAAAAAATAATGTGGACCTCACCAGCCTTACACAGCTTACGAAGTTCCTTCACCTCGGTCACAGCGTAAGCACCACCACCATCACCAGCAGCTGCCAGGTAGCAGCATTCATGCACGTACTCTCAGCCGGCCTCGGTCTTGGATGTCTTCACCTGTAACCTGTTGCTTTTGTAGGACCTGCGCCTTGTCGCTATCGCCACCCAGGGCCACCTAGCTATTACGAGCGCGGTAATGAGCGATATCTTTGAGATATTTTGCAATGAACGCTAATGAAGTCCATGAAACTACAGCAATATCTTCTTTTTTTTTTTCAAACCTTATCACACTTGATTATCCTTGTTTATCTGAGGTTTGTAAATGCGCAGGACTTCTCGACTTTGTGTTAATGAACTGTGTAAAGATATATTTACGTATGCATTTCTATGTGGATGATAGAATGATTATATTGGGATATGGCGTCAGGCGGAGCCTCCGCGTCGTCGGGTTGGGTGGTGAGAGACGTCCTGAGGGCCGGCCCACAACGGACCCGTCCCCGGCTTGCCAGACGGTGGGGTCGGCCAGCCTCTCATTACTTTGCTCAGTATTCGGCATCTAAAGCGTTAATTACCCCCCAACAAATTAAGGTATTATCGAATTTGCGAGGCACTGATTAGCCTTACCGCTAAGATAGGAGTCGAGCGTGTGGGTTCAGCTTGCCGAGAGCTGAGTTGGCTGCATTTAATACGATGCTTTATCTAGCCTTTTTTCTTTTAGGACCCCAGCCTCCTCCTCCTCTCCAACATCCCCTTGGCCCATTATAAACCGTCGATCACTTGGTAAATTGAGCCAACAGGTGCGGGTCGACATTCGTCGATTACATGGTGAATTGTGCTACTCATTGCAGGTCGGCATTCGTAGGCGTCAAGCAGGTATGGCTCCATATCGTCAGGAGGCAAGACCAAGTCAGACACAGGAATTTTTTAAGACGCAGACACGGGAGTATACGAGGAAGAAGCTAACAAAGAGAGTAATCACCCGATTGCCGTGTTCATTGGAAATAAGGAACGGAAACCGTAATAGTTCTACGGCAGATTGAACAAAATAGTAGAAAACCATTTTGAAACTTTCTCACTAACTCTTCGTCGAACAGTAAGACATTCATGTTGTCAACTTAAAGACTGAAAAACGAGATATGTGAAGTGTTCGTGATATGGAACTCAAAGACGAGCTAGTTTCGTATCATCCTGATGCAGGGAAACTACAAACAGACGAAAACCAAGTCTTCCAGTGGGTCACTGAAAGTAATATTCTTTTCAGTCGTGAAAAAATTTCGCCTCTTCCCCGTCAGCTACAGGGAGAATGAAGAAGATAAGAAGTGCACAGAATACCGGACAGGCACAGGCACCATCATATCTCGAAAGGGTAACGTCAAAGACCTCGGACTGATAAAGTCTGGCGATCTAGACTTTAACGAGAGCGCATTGGGCAAAATTTTGTCTTTTCCAAAAAACGATGGCAAGCTGGATTTTTCAGACCGCCAAGGCAAAGTAGGTAAAGCCGGTCATGACGCCCATGAAGGCTCTTGATATTCTCCCGAATAGAATACTGCTTTGTGCTAATATCAGCCCTTTCAGGGCGGGCGAGCGTGCAAAGGTCTTTGACACAGCCAGCATTGACGTAGTAAAGGATCTGAATTACTGGGAACGAGATAAAACACTGAGGCTGCAGTGCTCATCGGGGCGCAAGCTGGAGAGCTGTGTCAAAATTTACACTCTGAAAATAGTGGAAGATATAGTTTCAAACTTATACTCAAAAATAATTCCCTATTAGCACGACAGACCTGGAAAAATCTTGAGAATATCACCACTGAATTCCAAAGGTGCATTAAGCACAAACACAATGATCATCTGGAACCCATCTGCCTTCAGTCACCAGAAACACTTGGGAGCAATTTAGAAGACCCCGGATAAGTATTACAAAGTGTACCTGACTGGTCTGTGGTGATTATATAGGCCCGCGGGACATTGCCTCCCGACTGCCTGATCGACAGCCGAACCAGTACAACAGCTTGGACGCAGACCAATCTGTTGGGAGTGAAGACCTCTGAAACCATCATAAGAATTCTGTAAGGGAAGTTATATTTGCGCCTCTTTACGTTTCATGAACAGTAACAGTTTCACACACACACACACACACACACACACACACACACACACATATATATATATATATATGTGTGTGTGTGTGTGTTTGTGTGTGTGTTCTGAGATGTCAGTTGGCAGACTAAATAGAAATAAAGTGTGCGCAACCCAGCATAACAGTACTGTCAGGGCGGGAGGTCTGTGCCTCTTATAGAGGCACTGAGGAACCAGAAGATGTGATATACCCAGACTTTTTTTTTTGTTAGAAACGTCAGACAGATGTACCCAGGTGTGTTAACTGTCGAAGTAGTGGGTCTATAACTCCATAACAAGTTAGACCAGCTCCCACCTTGTGTCGCTCTGTTCCTTTGGATACTGCACTTGTGCGCTTCTCTTCGCATTCTTATAACTGACGCGCTCGCAGTACAAGCCACACCACCTGTCATGTGCAGGTGATGGTGATGTAAATACGGAAGATGTATGTGTGTGTAGGAGACTCTTGGTAATTAGTTACTGTGTATCTGTGGTAAAATAGTTTAATGAGGTTGAGTTTCAACCGCTCTGTTTTGGAGGAAACGAAAAAGTTAAAATTTTGTGAAGGTGTTAAATGCTGATAAAGATCGTTATAGCACATAAAGATGAAGGAAGGTTTGGTTATGTGAGATAAAGGGGCTTTGAACACAAAATTGAGTCGTCAGAGATAAGTACAAGAACTTCCGTCAAGGAAGAACAATCAGAGGAGTTTGAGGGAAGTAGGAGAGTGGTGTGGAGGAACAAGAAGATCGGTTTTCTGTCTTGAAATATCTATGAGAAAGGAACAAGTTTAGAAGATTGCTGCCATTGCTAGAATTAAAGCTGATCTGCAAGTACTATTGGCAAGTTAGCTTCTCTAGAAACTATATATCACATGAAATATTATGTATGTCTAGATAGAAATGTGGAAACACACTAGACCACTGTCTTAGATTGTGGAAATTATAAAAAGTGAACAATTTACACATCCGTCGATCTCTGAAAGATCTGTCAGCTGCACCATCCCTGAAAACAAGTGGCAGTGTTTTTTGGTTAATGATAAATAAAGCCACGGAAATTTTGAGATGCTATGAGCTTTTTGCATAAACCATTTAGCTACTATATGGCCGCGATGAGGACTTTCATTCATGAAAGGAGCGTTCGACGAAAATGAATGAAGTCACTGTGATGAACGAACCTTTTGATAGCTATTAACACAGTCATCTGGCCACCAAGGTCTGACAAAGACCCTTCGTCAACATGGGCATGAGTGGCACGATGATGCAACCATCGTTCGTGGCAAAACTCAGTTAAGTGTCGAAACTGATGATGATGATGATGACTCAGTGGACTGATGTCCTTCAGACGAAGACATTGTCAAGATGGGCGAAAATGTGAAGATAAGAAAATGCGCGAAGATCGTTTGACTTTGTCAAAAACGAGAACTGTTGGTCGCGATTGAAATCATTGTGGTTGCTCTCCTGAGCATGGAGGACAGAAATGAAACGTACTTATGGAAAAGCCTTGGGGTTGGGGGTGGGCTCCAGTCTGTTCTCTTGAACAAATTATTCTTTGGCGTGATGCGCTTGGAAGATTCCATGACGACACAAATAGAATTAATGGCGCCAGAAAAATTCGCAGCCTTTCTAACCAAATATCTAATAAGCGTGTATGACCAGCCGAGCTGTGGAGGGGGAGATACTGAGGCCGATGGGCCATGGCCTTAAGTATCCAAACCGGGTTGTGTTTATGATCTTGCTGAACGATCTTGTGTAATGTGTGTTTTGTAAGGATCATTACAGACACTGGCCGTGTTATGATACTGTTACGATGCTTTCTTCATCCCACGAAAGCTAAGATGTGGAATTCTCTTCCTTCTTTTGTCTTTCCCTGTTCATACAATCTTTCTTTCCTTTAAGAGTCAGGTCTACAAACACTTACGGAGCCTTGATTAATTTCTTTCTGTATTTCTTTTTCCTTTCACCCAAGATGGCCTTGATTAAGTCATGTTATTTGCCCCTGCCACGTAGTTCACCTAAAGTAATACGTGTAGAGGGGACGTGGTTGTGGAGGCTCGTTTTTGTCTGCAGAGCTCGGGATGGGACGAAGCTGTGCTCAGTCATGTGGTCTTCTAATCTCTCAGCCCCCAGGCTCGATGCACCCTTCACAACCTTACTGATTAGCTGCATACTGTTGGTAATTGTAAACTGAGAACTCTAATCCATATTTTGCTCTTGCAAACGTAAAAGAAAAATGATAATAAGTTTTGTGTTATTTTAAATAGAGCTGTTATTTATCTGTGGTAAGAACCTGGTGACGTCCCCAGACCTCTGCTAGTTATGCCCCTTGAGGGCAATATTTGAGCTGTGAGTCATGGCATCATTCTTCAAAGGCCTCCACATCCACATTTGGTGATCCTCCACGGGTTGGTTGCCATCCCACTGTGGTGTTGCGAGAGGCAGGGAAGTAAGAGATTGCCTAGCCTATCTCCATTTGTCGAACGCCCCCATTTTCATGCATTTATGTATAAGCTCCTGTGAGGTAACTCATTAATCTGTTGTTTTAAAGCTACTAAAGGAGGGTATTCCAAGCCTTCACTCTGATTATGGCCGTGGTGAAATTGTAAGGCCAAATTTTCAGGTTGCTCAGTGTCTCTGTGGCGTTTTATTAACTTGATTTTTTTTTTAATTTCATTATAAGTGATAAGTTTATCTTGATGTTAACTGTTGGTTGTAATTAACTGGGTTTACTTGGATTGTGACACCAGTGGTTGCCTAGTTCTTGGAACGATGGTTGCCAAGATAGAGTGACAGCAGTGATTACCTCAGTGGTTGCCAAGATATAACACTGTGGTTGTCTAGCAGGTGACAGTGGTGAGCGAGACGGTGACTGCATGGTTGAATAGAAGGTGACCCCATGGTTGCGTAGGTACTAATATTGTGGTTGCCTCGAGGGTGACTCCGTGGTTACCAAGATAGTGACAATGTGGTTGCCCAGACAGACGCCGTCGTTGCCTAAACATTAACACCATGGTCGCCTTCATAGTGGCACCATGGTCGTTTGGAGGATAACAGTCAGGCTCCGGGTTTTCCTCAGTCAGGCTCTGGATTATCCTCAGTCAGGCTCCGGGTTATCCTCAGTCAGGCTCTGGGTTATCCTCAGTCAGGCTCTGGGTTATCCTCAGTCAGGCTCTGGGTTATCCTCAGTCAGGCTCCGGGTTATCCTCAGTCAGGCTCCGGGTTATCCTCAGTCAGGCTCCGGGTTATCCTCAGTCAGGCTCCGGGTTATCCTCAGTCAGGCTCTGAGTTATCCTCAGTCAGGCTCTGGGTTATCCTCAGTCAGGTTCTGGGTTATCCTCAGTCAGGCTCTGGGTTATCCTCAGTCAGGCTCTGGGTTATCCTCAGTCAGGCTCTGGGTTATCCTCAGTCAGGCTCTGGGTTATCCTCAGTTACGTTCTGGGTTATCCTCAGTCAGGTTCTGGGTTATCCTCAGTCAGGCTCTGGGTTATCCTCAGTCAGGCTCTGGGTTATCCTCAGTCAGGCTCTGGGTTATCCTCAGTCAGGCTCTGGGTTATCCTCAGTTACGTTCTGGGTTATCCTCAGTCAGGTTCTGGGTTATCCTCAGTCAGGCTCTGGGTTATCCTCAGTCAGGCTCTGGGTTATCCTCAGTCAGGCTCTGGGTTATCCTCAGTTACGTTCTGGGTTATCCTCAGTCAGGTTCTGGGTTATCCTCAGTCAGGCTCTGGGTTATCCTCAGTCAGGCTCTGGGTTATCCTCAGTTACGTTCTGGGTTATCCTCAGTCAGGTTCTGGGTTATCCTCAGTCAGGCTCTGGGTTATCCTCAGTTACGTTCTGGGTTATCCTCAGTCAGGTTCTGGGTTATCCTCAGTCAGGCTCTGGGTTATCCTCAGTCAGGCTCTGGGTTATCCTCAGTTACGTTCTGGGTTATCCTCAGTCAGGTTCTGGGTTATCCTCAGTCAGGTTCTGGGTTATCCTCAGTCAGGCTCTGGGTTATCCTCAGTCAGGCTCTGGGTTATCCTCAGTCAGGCTCTGGGTTATCCTCAGTCAGGCTCCGGATTATCCTCAGTAAGAGGCCGGGTGTCCAGATAGACTTAGGTACAGGTCATGCAGCCAGTGACCCAACACGTATTGGTGCGTGAAGGAAAGAAGGTCGACGGAGGTTAACTGGAAATCTGGGAGAGTCTCAGTAGTGTGTTCCTGGACGTGGAACAGAACTTGGAAAGTTTCAGTTGTGTTGATGGTTGTGGGTCAGTACTTTGTAAAAGTTTCAGTTATTTGCTGTTAGATATGAATCAGAACTTGCAAAGTTTCATTCGTGTGTTGCTGGGTATGGGTCAGAATTGGGAAAAGTTTTAGCTGTGTGTTTTTAGATGTCGGTTAGAACTTTAAAAAGTTTCAGTTCAATATTCTATGATGTAAGTGTGAGAAAATTGCTTTCCGTTGTACACCCCCTCCTTATCCCGTCATCAAATAGCATTTCACATTCGTAATGTGAGCTGGTGTGTGTGCGATTACCAGGTGATGATGCCAGTGTGGTTTATCTGGCCACACTGCCGTCACGCCCAGGCGCTCGTCCGGTCATGTTTACGTTTCTCAGTTGAACGATCACGGAGGTCAACGCAGCGTAGTTGACACCTACACGTTGATCGTGGGATACAGAGAGTCGCGACGTGAGGTGAGCTCAGAGTGGTTGTCGTTGGCCAGTACAATGAACCTTCGTTAGGAACTGAATGAAATGTGATGGTGGGACTCATTATGTAAAATGGCTCGTCTGAAGGCAGTTTACACAGTTGTGAATTATTATAGTGGTATAAGCCGTTGCTAAGGTGCTTGTGAGGAGTGTGGATCTAGGAACGGGTGATGATTGTGTGTGGGTTAAAGATATAGTGATATCTGTAAAAAGTTTAGCATAGAAGCCACAGAATTCTTATACACAAGTCTTTATAACACTAAAAAAAAAAAGGTTTGGCCATCCGGTTTAATTTTTATGTCGGTAAAAGTGTACATGATCGTATTGGTGAAGGCTTTTGGCTGGACACAAGCAGATCATCGCCAGGGAAGGAAGACGATGCAATGTCTGTTGTTCATTAGAGCTGTAAATTTTGGTGTAAAGTAAGATGCCACCGTTGTGTTAAGTGCCCTGTGTATGACGAAGGCTGAAGTGGTGAGTGCTGAAGGAGAGAGAGAGAGAGAGAGAGGGAGAGGGAGAGAAGCATTAGTAAAAGGAAGGAGTTTTGGATATTCGTCAACTGATAAGACGAGAAGAAGGATGATGATTGGTTCTGCTCAGCTTCGAGGTTTGTGAGACGGTGGAGGTAGGTAGGTAGGCAGGTAGGAGCGGCGGCCAGTCGGGGGGAAAGTGCTTGTGAGGTGTGTGTGTGTGTGGGAGGGTGAAAGGCGGGCCCCAACGTCCTCAGACGCGTCAGACTTGTAGGCCTTTGATTTTTCAGTGTTGAATCAGTTCCTGGGCGTGAATCAGTTCCTGCTTGCAGTATTATGCACTCGGGAAATTTTACTTTTTTAGTTTGGTGCTTGAAATGGCAGTCATTTATAGTATTTCTCTTTTTTTTTTGTCAGATCTCTTTGAATTTATTCGTCATATTTCTTAGAAGTGTCGGTGTGTCCCGGACATTGTTGATGGGTGGAGGTGACCCGTGTCTAGGACCAGCTCTCTCTGCTTTCTCATCCACTCTCATAATGGTCCACTTTGGCCTTACTTCTGTGGCCATGTTTTTATTGTTGACAAGTTCCTCCTGTTCCTCTATGCTTTCTTTTATCGTAACTTTTTTTTCGTTGTAGTGATAGCCTTTACTTATTAATCTGCCAGTCTACTTGTTTTGTTCAGGGTTCTTGTCTTCCTTGTGTTTCCTTGGGCCACTCACTACCTGGGTAAGCATGAGGACCGGTTGGGAGGAGGACGAGGGCCGGCCAGATGCCCGGGTAGTGTGTATACATTACCATATTTACTGCCACCTCAGTCTGGTCATCTCTGGTTATTTCCTGCTATCCTCTCAACTCTCCCCATCGTCAACTTCCCCCCCTCCCCTGCTCTTTGATATACTTAGTCCGTCCCCCTTCTTCTCCATCCCTTCGTAGTCCATCCCCCTTCTTCATCCCTTCCTTCTCTGTCCTCTCCCTTCTTTTTTCGAGTGCCTTTAGATTCTAGGCGAATTAATAACGCCATTTAGTCCGACTCTTGTGATGGTATATGTGGGGCACGGCTTCCCAAAAGCCTTACCTATGAAGTGTCTTCTCTGTGTATTCTCAAACCAAACTCTTGACAGTTAGGAGCTAACAGGTTCTGTTGGTCTGTCTCAACACGTCCATGATCCTTCAGTTTTACGAGTCGTCTCTCGCTTGACACATTTTTTTTCATCGATTAGTAGTTGTTTGGAGCAAGTGTAGTTGGCCCAGGATGTTTCCATACTTGTATCTTGCATCTGCGAAGCTTTAACACAAGTTTTGTGTCCACCTGGGAACGGGCGAGATGGCTTTCGTCGAACGGCCTCAAGTTGGTTTGTCCGTTTTCGTTGCGTTTCGCGCATATTCACTTTTCGTCTGTATTTCATATATTGGTAACCGCTTTGAAAATGTCGTTTTTAAAGCTGTAGACTACTTTATTTTCTGTGGGAATTTACTTTCGGTTTTTGGAAACAAAGATGTATTTTTGTTGCCTGAGAAAACATACGAAAAGACGTTGAATAGTTGTGAAAATTGGTAAGAGAGGTGGCGATGATGGCGCGTCCTTGGTGGAACAGCTGATGTTGGAGTGACCAGCGAAGGCATAGTGGTGGCGGTGACAGTGACGGCGGCGATGTTGGGGTGGTGGTGGGGATGACGGCGACCGGCAGAGGCTGTGCTAATAGTGTTGAATGTGATTTTTCACTTGACGTTTCTCTCTCGCGCTACTTTACCCAACCTTACTCTGGTACCGGAGGTCATCTTCACAAAGAGCTCTGTATTGGACTTTCTGATCTTCCTTACGTATGCTTTACGATGGTTTTTGGAGATCTACTCTGTCTGGGTCATTACCTCGCCATACGTTGGTTTCGGAGGTCTTCCACCCCATAGCTCGATCTTGGGTCTTAATTTACCGTATGGAACGTACCGTACTTACGATGGTTTCAGAGGTCTCAACGTTCAGACTGAACATAAACACATCACAAAAACTATCTTTACACTTTCGAATTGACATAATATGACGTAAGGACGAAAACATCTGAGAGCTTACCAAGCTCATCAAGTTAAGGGGCCCATTATTCTGAGACATGTCCATTAGTATAAAGATCTTTTTTGTGATTTGTACATACTTTCTTGGCTTAGAAATCTACCTCTACGACTCGGTTTGGAACCAGGCTTCGTTGCTCTTTCTGAGAGCAAAAAGGGCTGTATGAAGCCGCTGTCCGTGGGCGTACGTACCAGCTAACATAGGCGTCTACGTTCACTTGTCTGGCACACTTCGGCCAGTGAGCTTGTGAAGTTTCCCACAATACTTTTCATAGTGTATTTACTTCGTCGACGTAGTTTGTTGAACAGTTTCGGGCGCCGGGGGTTTTCTGTCATCCATTATTGATATTTAGCCTATCAGGCCTGGGGACTGCTGCTGTGTGGTCAAACAAGAAAACTTTGAAATAGTGGAATATACTGAAAGTTTAAAGCTTATATGAAGTAATTTGTTGTGAAACGTAAGAATGTACTGAAAGTTTATGGTGTATGTGAAGTAATATGCTCTGAAACAGTTGAATAAACTGACTGAAGTTTACGTGAAGTAATTTGCAGATTCCCGCAATTCTGTGACTGCATAAAAGGCAGTCATGATGGGTCTGGTGAGAGAGCTCAGAGGCCGAACATTACGTCGAAGGCCGGGCGAGTGGTGCAGGCGAGGTCGGCCTGGGCGGAGCACTAACCTTTTCTTCACCTTTTCCCCTGGGTTATGCCTTTACCTTGACCCTGAAACCCCTTAGAGATAGGCAGGTAGGTCGAGGCTGTGGCAGCGCTGCTATAGTGATGCTAGTTGTTTTATGTAAGAAACAGAATAATGAACACTTTTGATATAAACCTTTTCCAAATTTCCGTTATATATATATATATATATATATATATATATATATATATATATATATATATATATATATATATATATATATATATTTTCCCTGGGGATAGGGGAGAAAGAATACTTCCCACGTATTCCCTGCGTGTCGTAGAAGGCGACTAAAAGGGGAGGGAGCGGGGGGCTGGAAATCCTCCCCTCTCGTTTTTTTTTTAATTTTCCAAAAGAAGGAACAGAGAATTGGGCCAGGTGAGGGTATCCCCTCAAAGGCCCACTCCTCTGTTCTTAACGGTACCTCGCTAATGCGGGAAATGGCGAATAGTTTGAAAGAAAGAAATATATATATATATATATATATATATATATATATATATATATATATATATATATATATATATATATATATATATATATATATATATGTATGTATGTATATATATATATATATATATATATATATATATATATATATATATATATATATATATATATATATATATTGACATTATATTGTTTGGGTTTTATATCCACTTCTTACGGCCCTGATATACATAATGTCTGAGTCTTTGAGGGATTGCTGATGCTAAGAATAAATTCAGCTTGTTCACTTAAGAATGGGGTCACAACTTGAGTAACTTATTGTTCGTGTTATCAAGACTAACATGGGACGTCGTTGGCGTCCCCGATGCAACTGGAATATTAACTTACGAAATAATGGATGACGCCAGGATTTTTAATGTGCATGAATAAATTTACAGAAAACAATACTATAAATTTATTTGTGTATGAGGGGAGAAAGTGGGTGTGTGATACGGAGCGAGAGTTTAATACTCGTGTTGCACCACCTCCTTACCTTATATATATATATATATATATATATATATATATATATATATATGTATATATATATATATATATATATATATATATATATATATATATATATATATATATATATATATTCCTATGAGTCCACGGGGAAAATGAAACACGATAAGTTCCCAAGTGCATTTTCGTGTAATAATCACATCATCAGGGGAGACACAAGAGAGAAATATAAGTCAGTTGATATACATCGAAGAGACAAAGCTAGGACGCCATTTGTTTACCAAGTGGCGTCCTAGCTTCGTCTCTTCGATGTATATCAACTGACTTATATTTCTCTCTTGTGTCTTCCCTGATGATGTGATTATTACACGAAAGTGCACTTGGGAACTTATCGTATTTCATTTTCCCCGTGGACTCATAGGAATATCTTGATCAAGCGCAAAATCTGTGATCCTTTCCAATATGTATATATATATATATATATATATATATATATATATATATATATATATATATGTATATATATATATATATATATATATATATATATATATATATATATATATATATATATATATATATATATATATATATATATAACCTCCATTCCGGTTGTCACTAGTTTACCAAATGGCGTAATAACTACGTCTCTTCCCCGTATATCAACTAACTGTTATATTTCTTTTTTGTATATCCCCTGGTGATATGATCATTACACGAAAGTGCACTTGGGAACTTACCGTGTTCTTTTTCCCATAAGTTAGGAAGTTAGAAGTTTTAAAGGACCAGTAAGTTAGGAAGTTATACGTTTTAAGGGACCAGGAAGTTAAGAAGTTAGACGTTATAAGGGACCATTTAGTTAGGAAGTTAGACATTTTAAACGACCCATCAGTTAGGAAATTTGACGTTTTAAAGGGCCATAGCTCTTGGTAATTGGATTAGACTTGACTGTAGCTCGGTGGGGTCGCAGGTGTAGCAGCGGGTGTGATTCCATAATGGCATCCAGGCAGGAAGATGTTGAGTCCCACCTGTGCTGAAGCGGTTGTGGTAACATTTAAGGGGCACTTTTATTCATAAGATTATGATGCGACATGGCGCTGGCTGTGGGTCATCTCTGGTTGTCGACAACCCGGATTTTCCACGTCATGAAGATGGATGGATGTCTGTGGTATGCGTACTTTTTGTTTCTAATTACCATTTTGATAGGATTTGATGTTTTGAATATACATTTATGAATTTAAAAGGTGATTCTGAGTTGTGGTTTTTGTATGTGCTCTCTTACACCCTGGGGTGTGACATGACATGTTCTTCCGTGCTGAATGGTTCATGCGGAAAGTATGGGAGTACCTGGAAAGGACGGGAAGAGGCTTGACTTGCGAGTCCAAAAGCGAGGTTATCTGCTGGAGGACAGTCATATTGCCCTACAATCATAATCATACAAGTAATCAATACAATTGGGGTAGTTGCTTGCTTACCAAATGGCGTCCTAGCTACGTCTCTTCCTTTTATATCAACTAACTGTTACATTTCTTTCCTGTATCTCCCATGATGATGTCATCATTACACGAAAGTGCACTTGGGAACTTATCGTGTTTCATTTCCCCGTGAATTAGAAGGAATTATATATATATATATATATATATATATATATATATATATATATATATATATATATATATATATATATTGCTTTGTCGCTCTCTCCCGCGTTAGCGAGGTAGCGCATGGAAACAGACGAAAGAATGGCCCAACCCACCCACATACACATGTATATACATACACGTCCACCTACGCAAATATACATACCTATACATCTCAATGTATACATATATATACACACACAGACATATGCATATATACACATGTACATAATTCATACTGTCTGCCTTTATTCATTCCGTCCGCCACCTCCCCACACATGGAATAACAACCCCCTCCCCCCTCATGTGTGCCAGGTAGCGCTAGGAAAAGACAACAAAGGCCACATTCGTTCACACTCAGTCTCTAGCTGTCATGTAATAATGCACTGAAAGCACAGCTCCATTTCCACATCCAGGCCCCACAGAACTTTCCATGGTTTACCCCAGACGCTTCACATGCCCTGGTTCAATCCATTGACAGCACGTCGACCCCGGTATACCACATCGTTCCAATTTACTCTGTTCCTTGCACGCCTTTCACCCTCCTGCATGTTCAGGCCCCGATCACTCAAAATCTTTTTCACTCCATCTTTCTACCTCCAATTTGGTCTCCCACTTCTCCTCGTTCCCTCCACCTCTGACACATATATCCTCTTGGTCAATCTTTCCTCACTCATTCTCTCCATGTGACCAAACCATTTCAAAACACTCTCTTCTGCTCTCTCAACCACACTCTTTTTATAACCACACATCTCTCTTACCTTATTATTACTTACTCGATCAAACCACCTCACACCACATATTGTCCTCATACATCTCATTTCCAGCACATCCACCCTCCTCCGCACAACTCTATCCATAGCCCACACCTCGCAACCATACGACATTGTTGGAACCACTATTCCTTCAAACATACCCATTTTTGCTTTCCGAGATGATGTTCTCGACTTCCACACATTCTTCAAGGCTTCCAGAATTTTCGCCCCCTCCCCCACCCTATGATTCACTTCTGCTTCCATGGTTCCATCTGCTGCCAAATCCACTCCCAGATATCTAAAACACTTCACTTCCTTCAGTTTTTCTCCATTCAAACTTACCTCCCAATTGACTTGACCCTCAACCCATAATAACCTTGCTCTTATTCACATTTACTCTCAACGTTCTTCTTTCACACACTTTACCAAACTCAGTCACCAGCTTCTGCAGTTTCTCACATGAATCAGCCACCAACGCAGTATCATCAGCGAACAACAACTGACTCACTTCCCAAGCTCTCTCATCCACAACAGACTGCATACTTCCCCCTCTTTCCAAAACTCTTGCATTCACCTCCCTAACAACTCCATCCATAAACAAATTAAACAACCATGGAGACATCACACACCCCTGCCGCAAACCTACATTCACTGAGAATCAATCACTTTCCTCTCTTCCTACACCTACACATGCCTTACATCCTCGATAAAAACTTTTCACTTCTTATATATATATATATATATATATATATATATATATATATATATATATATATATATATATATATATGCTGATAACCACAAACAAAGATGAAACACGATAAGTTTCACACGTATCTTTTTCATTTTTCCTTGCGTGGTTATCAGCAAATACAACGTCACGCACATCACTGTGACCTACTGCTATATATATATATATATATATATATATATATATATATATATATATATATATATATATATATATATATATATATACACGCATGTATGTCAGTAGACAGACAAAGTCGAACTCGAAAACGCGAACCTTGTACAGTGCGCTTGGCTGCCTCTTAACCGTGTATATGTACCATGTCTTTACTTCTGTTTCTGTGTGCACACTAACACACCACAGCCTAAGCCAGGTACTCGTTTATCGACCATCCCGGGGGTTGTGTATGGGTTGACTGCCACGCCTAGCATTCGAACCCATGCGGGTCCGACCCTGGGCAGGCCGATGCTGACTCATGGTCAGTAATCTTTCTCATCTTTGTGAGGTAGCACCAGGAAGTGAGCCTTCGTAAAAATCTTCCCTTTCCTCGTTCTTCTGTGTCTGATTTTAACAAGCAATTATGTTGGAAGGATGTATTTCTGAAGACGCCTGAATGATTAGAAAGTTCCTGTTGCTGCTTATCTTCCTTACGGAAGGGGAATGGGTAAGCTTATTGCTATATTGCACCTGTCGAAGAAGCTTTGGAACTTCAACGCACCTGTAGCACGGCATCTCATAAAGCAAAATTTATATAATCGTTGTGCACTGTTTGCCTTAGGAGTTGCAGGATATGGTTGGCGGACGCCTTACAACCAGAGAGGGCTGCCGGCTTACTGTTGCAGAGCAAGGGCATTGTGCTAGCTTTCGGAGAGAGAGAGAGAGAGAGAGAGAGAGAGAGAGAGAGAGAGAGAGAGAGAGAGAGAGAGAGAGAGAAGAGAGAGAGATTATGTGTTTGTGCTTTCACATAGTCGTACTGCGTCCTCCATGGTGGTGTATAATGACGCTTGCGGTGGCGTGGATGGAAGGGCTGTTGTCCATGGGAAGAATGTGATGATGTTGGCAGTTGCTGCTGCCGGACAGTAAAATGTCCGTCGTTACCCGGATGGCCGCTGACAGTGCAACATGACTCACTCATAATGTAATTACGGACTTTAGTCATGATGGAAGCGTCAGTGTGTTTTCTTTAGTTGGTTGGGAATCCCTTAGGGCGACGCTAGGCTTGTCTTTTTCCTTCGTAGTCATGGTTTATGGGAATGAGACGAGATGGAGAGGAGTTTGATACAAGGTGATGGATTAGGAGGAGTGGGTATGGGGTGTTTATTATGGTTTGGGTTGGGTGCTTCAAGAATAATTTAGTTCTTTGGAGGGGGACGGATTGGAGGAACTTGGAGGGGTTGCATTGCTGTGCCGTGGAGGGGATGTGCTCGGGCGCTTGGGCGGAGGAGGTAGAGCTAGGATGCAGGGGAGGTTTGGGGACAGTATGGGACATACGATGGTTACAGGAGATTTTTCTGATGGGAAATGTAAGTTCTGAACATGCAAGATAATATGCTGGGATTCAGCAAGCAAATACATGTCCTTTTAACTTAAGACATTTAAGATTAGTGTCGCAGTCATCACCGTAATTATACATAACAGGACATTTAATTATTATTTTAATGGTCAGTGGCGTGCATGTTCATCTGTATTGCAGGGTTTGAAAACTCTGCCAGAGGGAAACGGGACGTCAATCCGGGTTGTGCAATCTCATCAGCCTGTAACTTTCTTTCGGGGGTGGCCATTGTTAGCGGGGTGAAGCGAGATAGTAGGTTTTGTTGGGTAGATAAGGGAATTATATTTATTTATTCTTCAGCTGTTGGATTCAGTTATCGAGGAAAGGAGGAGCGGAGTGTGAGGAAAAATGAGGTATGGGGGCCAGTAACGCGTTCATCACGTTACTTAAGCTTAGAAGGATTGAGTTGGAGGGATGGTTAATGAGAGGCGTCTTCATTAATGTTGGTTAACGCTGATGTTTAACTGGCCATGACCAGCTGACATGCGTGTGTGTGTGTTTGTGTCTGTGTGTATGTCTGTCCGTCTGTCTCTGTGTTACACAGACATGTTTTTCTTCCTTCTCTGTTTGTTTCTGTTTTCATACATGACTTTACTTCGAAGCCTTAGTTGTGAATCTGAAAGACAATACATGACATTATAATAAGTGATTTCAAGTGCACGGAGACTAGTGATACCGAGATATGAGAACATTGTATGTGAAGAAGGAACGTAATGGTGCAGTGTCGTGGTTCATGTCATGTTCCTTATTTCCGTCGCACGACGCTACTACTATTGTTTATGAGAACGTGGTCTTTGACTTGACCCTTAAGGCTGAGTTCAGAAGTCACGAAGTCATGCCCAGCTGGACTTTGATCGAACTTAATGGTGATAGTGTCGTGCTCAGGACGTTAAATCAGTAAGTGAACTTCCGTTGTTTGACTAAACTTATTTGAAGATAAATTAGGGAATGTAGTTATCTTGACGAGGACTTGGCAGGCGTATCTCACGAATAGATAAACCGATTTACTTGTTTGTGATAATGATAAGGTATCAGTGACTTGCAGTACTCTTATCGCCATCCTGCCGGCACAACAGGCATGGAAGACTCTGTAGAATACTACCTCTGAAATTCATTGGTGCGATATGCACAAAGGGAACACAAACGTCCGGGGCCCAGTAGCATTAGAAACCGTATGGGATGCGTAGTAGTTTAAGAGTGCAATGAACAAGTACTTACAAAGGCTGTATGGGCTATGTGGGCCTGCAGGCTGCGGCTTTCAACAGTTTGGTCGACTTAACGACTCATTCTAACAGCGTGGGCCCAGCACGGGCCATAGGGTAGAAGACCCTCGTTGACTTCACCAGGAACTCACTCACCAGATATAAGAGTCAATGGTATTACTGTAGCAGCTTATGGCAGGAGAGCTGGCATCCGTCATACATTGTTGTTGACACATGCCAGCCATTTAAGAGTAGTATCATAAGCGTGAGGGGAACTTGCCATAAACTTTTTGACCCCATTCAGTGTAGCTCCTCTTATACCTTTCAGATATTGCTCATGGTGTAGATCCAAGCCATGTTCGAAACCTCACAGTGTCTTTGACCTCATGATGGTAGTTGGCAGCGTCTTCCTTCCACTTGTCTACAATTCACTTCATAAGAGGAGTGTCCTAGCTCTGTTTCTAACTTAGATTTACCTACTTTGAAACAGTTTGGTGCAAGGTGTCTCTTGTTTACTTAAAGCACCGTACTTATGCTCACTTGTGTTCTTCATCCCTTTGTGCAGTGCGCTTCATGGCGACTCCTTACCTTCCGCCTTTCATGAATTTTCGTGATCAGTCCTGATAATACAATTTTCTGTCGACTGGCATTGGTTTTGCCATTCTTCTTTGGACACTTGAAGGAGAATTTATCCTATTGTACGATGAACGAAACCATACAGCATAATCCACGTGAAGTTCCCATTATAGCTGGTTGGTAAGGGTGAATGATGACTCCTGCAGACATGTGTAATCTTAAAACTTCTTGAGATAAATTCTACACCTGCTTTATTACGCATTGTAATGTACTCTTGTCTTGCCTGTAAATCGTTACTACTACCACTACTGCTACTTCTACTACTAGTCACTTCTTACATATTTTCTAAGTCTCGACTTCGTCGAGTTTATTTTTCTTTATTCTGTTAGCCATGCCCATCCTTATCCATGTGTTTTTGCTACTTCTACGTCCATTCTCATATTTTTTTTATGATATGTCTCGGAGCTGTTTTATCTTCTGAGTAGGTTATTTGTTCCTTCTTTGGGTCGTCGGTAAATTTATGTAAACTGCTGTTTATCCGCAAGCCTAGGTCATTAAGTGTAGATTACGATTACGATTAACAGAGGACCAAGGCTGACCCTTGCGGAACTCAGTTTTTTTTATTTTATTTGGTTTGTTGGTGACAATGTGAAAAGAGAAAACGAAATTTTTTTTTGGAGGAAGTGGAAAATAGATATTCTGAAAAGGGGCAGGCCTGTGCTGTTAAGAAATACATGAGTAAGTAAAATTAACTTCCAGAGCATAGCGATGAAGGGAAAGAAGCAAACATCACAACGTTCTCCTCCAGAATTGCCCACGTCAACATGGTAATCATAAGATAAGGTGGTTTGCCGAGTATCACGTGGTCTTGCTAATGGCATGGCACACAGGCAGCCAGTTCTGTAGAGCAGAAACCGGATTTATACCGGAGGGAAAGAGGCCGAGCACTGTGGCACAGGGTAAGTGGGCCAAGTTCAAAGGTCACATTAGGCGAGTTGGTAAGTACAATTGCTTTGGACTCTTTGAAGTACGTGTGTAGAGTTACAACTTCCCCCAGATGTGAGAACATTAGTTCTCTCAAGGACGAATCAATTCATTGTATAATCTGAGCCACTAATCACAAGGGAAGAATTTTCGTCATCTGAACAGGACGCGCAGTTTCTTAGAAGCTAGACGTAGCTACTTGTGTCATGTCGGATTTTCATGATAGAAAGACGTTGCGGTGATACTAAGTGTGATTATTGTGATATGTTAGCATTGCAATGCCATCGAAGGAGATAGGGAAGTTGTGAGAGGTTTTGGAAAGAGGATAAAAAAGTAATGGAAAATTCTTTCCAAACCTGAAATCACAGAGGAAATTCTGGCGAGACGCAAGTGACTTAGAGCACAAGAGGACTGGCTTAAAAAGAAGTAGAGACCTGTTGTGTTCAGTCTGATGCGTTTAAGTGCATTTGGATATCTACTGAATGTAGAAGAAGGAGCGTATGAGAGAACAGAACCCTGAGGGGCACAGCTGATGGCAGGGAGGCGGGTGAGATAAGATCACCCGGCTAGGAAAGGGTAAGACTCAGAAGATGGGAGCTAGGAGAAGAGATCCCGTGGCCACACCCTGGCGAAAGCCTTCGATATATCAGTGGCTGCTACACAGTATTCCCAGTCTCCCACAAAGGATATCAGCTGAAGGGATCTTGCCTTGTGAAAGATTATACTGAGAGTCAGTTAAGAGACTGATATTCAAGGTGCTTTAAAGATATTAGAGACGAAGAGAGATTCGAAGACTTAGAGTAGAAGCGATAACACCAGGACGGTGGTTAGAAAGGTTAGAACGGATCGGGACAATGCAATTGTGGGGAAATTACTCGAATTAGTAATACCAAGGTCTCTTGGAGAAAGTTTTATTATTGTTACATAGTTTCAGCGGTGGGCATTTAAGCTTTTAACTGTTGTATTATTCTCATCCTTTCTAATCCTTGATCAGGCTTCATCCTGTTAATACTAATTCTACTTTCTGTCCAGTAAGCATATCGTGACCCAGTTCTCCAGTTCCATGCTCCTTCTGCAAATGTCTAATGAAGTTCTTCATCGAAAGCCTCACTGTCACAGGGGAGGATAATATGTTCTGCGTCATAATCCACCGCCTGAAACCTTCTGAGAAGAATGACAGTGAATTACTTAAACACGAACGCCCTTTGGCCAAACTGCTCCGTGTGACCGCAGACTAAGTTAGATATTATTACATCTTGTAGGTTCTCCACTGCTGTAGTTGTGGCGGCAAACTAATGGGTCGGTAATTGGAGGCAAGTGAACTATCGCCCTCTCCGAACACTGGCGATACATAAGCGAGGTTCCACGATCCTGGTGAAGACACCCGGTCGTTCGTGGTCTGTGTTACACGTGTTACTCACATAACACTCACTATGTTCTCGGAAGACTTGCATGTATTACGTCAGGGCTTCTGGGGACTGGTATGGTTTTGATTGATCTTCTTTCTCTAAGGATTTATCTTTGTAAATGCATTGTACGCTGCTTATTTTCTTCACTTCCTCTGTAGATATCCTCTGCCTCAGAAAGATTGTCTGTCTTTTTAAGTAGAATACGAAATTATTGTTACTCTATTCCTTTCCTTTCTCTTTGAGTTATCCAGAGGATGTTCCCTAAGACCTGGCTTACTCACAGACCTTTGTCTGATGATTATAAAACCCCCCGAGGACTTCTTACCTTCATAATGTGTCTTGGTCTTTTCAGTTAACCTCCTAACCTAGGTTGTAATACTATACTAAACCCATCCTCTTTTTGAGTCAACGTAACCCATCTTTCTGGCCGATGAGAAACTTGAGTGTTGTATTCTTCCATCGGGGATCATTTGTATCTGATCTTAATGGTCTGTAGGGAACATTAAGTTGGTGAGCCTTATGGAGAATGGGTACGAAATTATCATATCCGTCCCCAAGTGTCCAATTTCCACCCAGGGGCAGGTCTCCGTCTCTTGTTTCGTGCCCTCAACTCCTCATCTCTCGAGGTGCTGTCTGTACTCATTCATAATTACCTCAGGACCCATTGCTGGTAAGGAGTCCTGGTTGTTACCCAGGCCCTTCCTGATGGCTGCGCTGCTTCCAAAAGTGAAAGGTTCTGTGACGAGACTGTTTCTCAATGATAAAGGACACTTTCCTCCCTCAAAGTAGATTTTCTTTCTCAGTCGTTGTGTACCCTGGAGCAGGTGGAATACGGTAACACCTCGTATGGTACTCGAGCAATTTTTTTTTCTCACCCAACTCTATAGCGAATTGGATTTCTTTATGGGCACTACATTTCCGCTACCCCCTCCTCCTGTTTCAGTGTTACTCATTGGATAATTTGTCGTTGTTACTTAGAAGTAGATCAGATACAATGTTCCCATTTGTAGCTCTTGTATCTGACTGCATAAGGAAGCATTCGTGTCCATTATTAAGGAAACCTACCGCCTCCAACTCTGTCATTGCAAGATTAAAGTTACCTCGTATACCCAAGTCACTGCACTTCCTTTATGTTAGCTGAGACGGCTCTGCCAACTGAAGCCCTAATCATGGCCTGAGCCAGGTACCCATTATATCGACCATACCCTAGGGAAGGATGAACAGCTGGGTTGACTATGAACCGACTGCCGCAAACAGGATTCGGACCTATGCGGTTGGACCCAGGCGGCTCGAGAATACGTCACGATCATGGATCTCATGTGTAGTTGTCAGTGATTTCTTACCAATCACATTGTCTTTATGCTATTGCTATACTGTAACTTGCCTTAATAATATAATACCAAGTACATTGTCTATTCTATTCCTATTGTGAAAATATGTTCCACATTTGCTAAGGGATGTCTACTTTTACCTTTGTTCCATTCTCACCATTTGTTATAGTTGTAAATAATTCACCTTGCTGTAAATCTTTATGTGATTATGTTTTGATTTGCACTCGTTCGCTACCTGCTGTCGAGAGTTTTACATGAACGCATTTGGGTTTATTGTAGAGCTATGGATCCAATAAACTGTTGAGGTTGGTATAAGATCATTGCACCTGTGCCCATTCACATCTATTCTGTACACACATTTCGGGCTGCCAGAAGACTCAGAAGGTATAGTCCATGTAAAGTCTGGTGCTTTCAGTTTGCAGTACAGGTAAACGTCACACGAGAACGCGAACGTTGGAGGGGCGCTTGGCAGGGAGGGTTCCCCAGCGCAGCGGGCGATGTTGTCCGACGGTTGACCGAGAAAAATATGATAGGAACCTCCCGATTTGGTCGAGAAAGTTAGGGATGAGGTACGCCGAGCTGCCCAGGCATGAGACTTGACCAGTCTCGAGCGTAGGAGGGAATAAAAACGGGAGTTGACACAAAGAGAAACATCTCAGGATTTGTTCAAGAGAACATAGCTCTGCAAAAATGGGGTTTGGAGTTTACAGGTTTTCCACTTTGAATAAATCTGTATGTCTTTCTACTCCTGTAGCTTGATAAAACTTTTTTTCCTTGTGAAGTATTCCGTGTAAGCCGATTCCTCTGGAAATGAACCGAGAAACATTGTATAAGGAAAAGATGGTACCTGGTGAAGTCTTCGGGGGATCTTCTACCCCAACAGCCTGGGCTGGACTAAGCTGTTGATGGTGCAGTATGTGAAGAGGATGGACATCACAGTCTGTTATGTACAGTAAACCTGATTCTCCAGTGATGGGTTCTCGTCGGCCGGACCCATAAGCCGCACGACACTTGGCAGGCGCAGGACTTTCGCTAAAGTTGTCATACGCGTTAATGGCGATAAGAACTGCTTGGCGGTTGGCCAGAGAGTGAACTGTGGCTGGATTTTTTCTTTATTACTTTTCTTCTCTGTCTTTACGGTAAGAGACGCTTTAACTTTTTATATGTATCTGTGATTATCATTATTTATTGTTATTATTATTATAATTATTATTATTATTATTATTATTATTATTATTATTATTGTTTACAAGTAACCTTCCAACAGTTTAAGTCGACCCCAAGCCAGCAACCTGGGCCCCAGCCCGGGCTGCTGCTGTACAAGATCCCCGGAAGACTACTACCCCAGGCAACTCCAAGTCTCATTTACGCACTTCAAACTTCCATAATAACCAAGTTAACAGGCCAGTGCTGTGCACATTCTCCTTTGCTATAATTCTTCATATGTTGCGCTACACATGGACCTCTGAGGTGACAGTGGTGTGGTCTGTGGAATCACTGGCTTGCTGCCGTCCAATGTTTGTGTCAAGATCTTGTGTAGGACAACCTCCCCTGCCTTGCTGTGGCCCCACTGTCTACTTCGTATATATTTTATGCATATTTTGCTTTTATGTACATCTAAGTAATTAATCCATTGATGATGATAGTATTGATAATTATGATAATGATAATAATGATAATAATAATAATAATAATGATAGTAATAATAATGATAATAATAATAATAATAATAATAATAATAATAATAATAATAATAATAATAATAATAATAATAATAATAATAATAATAATAATAATAATAATAATAATAATAATAATAATAATAATAATAATAATAATAATAATAATAATAATAATAATAATAATAATAATAATAATAATAATAATAATAATAATAATAATAATAATAATAATAATAATAATAATAATAATAATAATAATAATAATAATAATAATAATAATAATAATAATAATAATAATAATAATAATAATAATAATAATAATAATAATAATAATAATAATAATAATAATAATAATAATAATAATAATAATAATAATAATAATAATAATAATAATAATAATAATAATAATAATAATAATAATAATAATAATAATAATAATAATAATAATAATAATAATAATAATAATAATAATAATAATAATAATAATAATAATAATAATAATAATAATAATAATAATAATAATAATAATAATAATAATAATAATAATAATAATAATAATAATAATAATAATAATAATAATAATAATAATAATAATAATAATAATAATAATAATAATAATAATAATAATAATAATAATAATAATAATAATAATAATAATAATAATAATAATAATAATAATAATAATAATAATAATAATAATAATAATAATAATAATAATAATAATAATAATAATAATAATAATAATAATAATAATAATAATAATAATAATAATAATAATAATAATAATAATAATAATAATAATAATAATAATAATAATAATAATAATAATAATAATAATAATAATAATAATAATAATAATAATAATAATAATAATAATAATAATAATAATAATAATAATAATAATAATAATAATAATAATAATAATAATAATAATAATAATAATAATAATAATAATAATAATAATAATAATAATAATAATAATAATAATAATAATAATAATAATAATAATAATAATAATAATAATAATAATAATAATAATAATAATAATAATAATAATAATAATAATAATAATAATAATAATAATAATAATAATAATAATAATAATAATAATAATAATAATAATAATAATAATAATAATAATAATAATAATAATAATAATAATAATAATAATAATAATAATAATAATAATAATAATAATAATAATAATAATAATAATAATAATAATAATAATAATAATAATAATAATAATAATAATAATAATAATAATAATAATAATAATAATAATAATAATAATAATAATAATAATAATAATAATAATAATAATAATAATAATAATAATAATAATAATAATAATAATAATAATAATAATAATAATAATAATAATAATAATAATAATAATAATAATAATAATAATAATAATAATAATAATAATAATAATAATAATAATAATAATAATAATAATAATAATAATAATAATAATAATAATAATAATAATAATAATAATAATAATAATAATAATAATAATAATAATAATAATAATAATAATAATAATAATAATAATAATAATAATAATAATAATAATAATAATAATAATAATAATAATAATAATAATAATAATAATAATAATAATAATAATAATAATAATAATAATAATAATAATAATAATAATAATAATAATAATAATAATAATAATAATAATAATAATAATAATAATAATAATAATAATAATAATAATAATAATAATAATAATAATAATAATAATAATAATAATAATAATAATAATAATAATAATAATAATAATAATAATAATAATAATAATAATAATAATAATAATAATAATAATAATAATAATAATAATAATAATAATAATAATAATAATAATAATAATAATAATAATAATAATAATAATAATAATAATAATAATAATAATAATAATAATAATAATAATAATAATAATAATAATAATAATAATAATAATAATAATAATAATAATAATAATAATAATAATAATAATAATAATAATAATAATAATAATAATAATAATAATAATAATAATAATAATAATAATAATAATAATAATAATAATAATAATAATAATAATAATAATAATAATAATAATAATAATAATAATAATAATAATAATAATAATAATAATAATAATAATAATAATAATAATAATAATAATAATAATAATAATAATAATAATAATAATAATAATAATAATAATAATAATAATAATAATAATAATAATAATAATAATAATAATAATAATAATAATAATAATAATAATAATAATAATAATAATAATAATAATAATAATAATATTCTCAGGTACCTGGGGTAGAGTAAACATTGTTGCGGGTGAAATGGTTGCACATATCTCATAATGTTAGGTAGGAATTGCCTCTGAACTCACTGAATTTTCAACATTTTAAGTGCATATTGTTACAGGGTGAGGTTAATTCGACTGACTTTTTTCTTTTGTGTGTGTCTTGTTCAGCGTCAGCAGGAGGAGCGAACTCCCGGGTTTAGTCTGAGTTACTAAAACATGAAGGAGCTGTCTTCTGGTCCTTTTTTTTTATGTTAGCTGAGACGGCACGGGCAACTGAGGCCCTATATGTATAAGTGTACCCTAACCTTAGCCAGGTACCCATTTTATCGAGCAGCCCTTAAGGGTGGATGAACAGCTGGATTGATTATGGACCGACTGCCTCAACCAGGATTCGAATCTATACGCTCGACCCTGGGCGGCTCGTGAATGGATGGTTGTTGTTTTAGGCTTTGGACCAAGTTCTAGTCAACTTCCTCCCTTGAGGCTTGAATGTTAGCTTTTTTGTATACTTTTTTTTTTTTTATATTCTGAACCCAATATTTAGAGGAAATTCAGAGAAGAGGGGCTTTCTAACTATACGTTGTATGATTTTGTCACAACTGTTTGTTGCTTCATACACAAGCTTTTTGCAGTCAAGTTGAGAGGGGGAGTTGATAACATCATTGAGTCGCTTACAGTCAGACTGTCTGTTTTGGAGGACATCAGCAAATGTCAGGGCAGTAAGAATAGCAAACAGTTGGTGTTGGAGGATGGATGCCCAGTTATTGGCAGTGGCTCTTTGATGAGAACCATCAGTGTGTTACAACACCAACACTGCTGGCAGCTCCATTGGTTCGTTGTAAAGATCCATCTTTCCCAATGATTTGTTAGAGATTATGCTCAGTTTTGATGCCTTCGATATGAGTATATCCGATGAAGTCTTTGGGGGTAATCATCATCATCATCATCATCATCATCATCATCATCATCATCATCCTAGCCCGGGCTGGGCCAAGGCTGTTGGGTTGGGTCGTTGGACGACTTAGTTGTCGGAAGCCACAGCCTGCAGGCGCACAGATCTTCCAAAACCTGGCCGGTCTGGTACACTTTGTAGGGACTTGTCCAGTTCACTCGTAAACTTCTCTGCAGTGCATCCCATGCAGTTTCTGATGATATCTGGCATAGTTAAGGATGCCATGTTTGACCCTTATCCTCGACTCATTTTCTAATACAAGTAGAGGCTTTAGAGCAGGGGTGAACAGAGGTAGCGTAGGTTATAATGTCTCGTTGGGCCAGATAGTGCAGCTGCTGTCTTATATGGTCAAGTTCGTGAATACCAAACATCCCGAGCCCATTATTCCATTTAGATCAGGAGTTCTTAACCTTTTTATGTATATGGACCACAAAGTGACACCCGCTGTGTCTTAGGGCCACCTTCGGCATGTATCTAATATCGTATCGGGTCTGAAATCACAATCAAGAACAAATAATCTCCCAAGCCCTTACCAGGTAAAATCTGTTTATTATTTATCTATAATTTAGCTATCCTTCTGTGAACCACAGTTTAAGAACCTTTGATTTAGAAGGATGATTCCTTTTGGAGAGGAAAGTCTGAAAGGCTTTTGTGAATGAACTGAGATGTGATTGTCAGAGCCTCCAACTCTACATAAGAAGACTGATTTCAGTTATACTGGTATTGATAATAGGAAGGTCAAATTCCTTCTTATTTGATAATCTTTATTTTGGGACGGCCATATAGGTAATTCTCATAGCTTCAGAGTGTACCAGATCAGCGTAGGTGTGGTCTTCATGTAGACCTACGGGCCGGGGCCCTCAACAACCGGACCGAGCATAGGAGCATCCTAGGACTGCAGCTTGTTCAGAGACCGACTTTTCGTGATAAAAGACCTCAGAAACCATCGCAAAGTATACGTAAGGTTAGGTCTCAGCAGTGGGGGTAGAAGTCCCCCAAAACCATCTTAAAGTAAGGTCCCAGACCTAGCTGTGTGAGTAGAAGATCGAAACCGTGGTACAGTATATATACTAAGTGATGTTCGGCATCCAAAACACTCAGGGGCTTGTGTTGGGCGTATGCATTCCTCCTCGTGGAAGTTTACCATAATAAGAAGGCAGGAGAAACACTTAATGGATTTCGAACGATTATTTCACCCGTTAGAGGCCAAAGTTTATTACCTTCAGGTTTCTTTCAAGTACATGCCCGCACGTACGTACGTGCTCGTTTTATTCGCACGTGCCTCCGCTGTCTGAAACCTGACACATTTTCGACACATAATTGTCTCACCCTCACCTCCGTGAAGGGGCCACAGTTACCAAATTTTTAAAAGCTATAACGGACCTCCTGTGGACTACTGGCCTATTGTGGCTAGAAAGCAAGTTTTAACATTTAGAAATTTAATTGTCATGTTCTTGAAATTCTGTTAATGAGGTTATGTTAGAGTAGATGACATGATGTGCAGTAGACGTTGGTGAGCCGTCGTCGCGTTGTTCGTTTCTTTACCTGCACCGTGAAGCTTTGGAACTCTTTACCTTCTCACGTTTCCCCAGGCAACCTCGACGTGCCCTTCTGCTATTTAAGCAGACCTTCTAAGTCTTCAAAAATTCTCACTTTCTCTTTCTTTGCCTCTTTTTTATCACTCCTTGGTGAGGACTTTTGTTCATGACTGGAACCTTTGACATAAGAAAGCTGGACACGTCTTTCAGGTTTCTATTTATGTTTTGTTTCGGTTGTGAGTCCTGTCATCAGCTGATCCCAGCAGCTCTGGCCTGTGCCCCTGATGATGCTAGTGTACCGTCGTCCGTTAAACTGCTTAAAACTCACAAGTTGCCTTGCAGCACCCTCTAGTATCGTCATCACTTGCAGGATCCTCGTACTGTGAGGTACACTTACACCACCCGCCTCATTCCTTCAGCCACACCACTCGATCCCATTCGACGCCAGCCTCACCACCCCTCAACGCTGGCTTCACCCCTCAGCCCATTACCTCAACGCCAGTCCCCTTCCCTCCCCACCCACCGCGCTAAGCGCCATTCACACTAACACCCCCTCCCCCCCCACACACACCGCCTTTGAACGCTCAAGTACACCAATATCACATGACCCCTTCCTTCGCTGAACTCCAGAATAGCCGGCCTGGCAAAGTCCCCAGTGGCATCTACAGCCACTCTGCTTCTGAGTGTCATCCTCACAGGACCATTGCTGACCATCCCTCCGTGCACGCTAGCAGCACTCCACCACTACAACACCAATTACACTTATACACTCCCCACTCCAGCGTGAACCAGGCACCGTCCCCTCTGTGCCAGACAGACTTACATCATCATCTGCCAGCCCCACATCCAGGCGGACTTGCCCTCTGTGTCAGGGTGTTTTGGAGCGGCTGCCCCAACCGCCCCACATAGCCTGGAGGGGTGTGTGTGAACGCTGCTGGGTCTGCTGTCCTCACCCACTTAACTCGAGGCGTCGGGAGGAGGAGGGAAGGAAGATGAGGGAGTGCTGCAGGACTTGGAGGCGGGTTGGCAGCACAGAGGAGGAGTGGAAGGAGATAACTAAGGCACATGGAGAGGGGGAAAACAAGAGACGATGATGATTGTGACTGAAAGTTGAGAGAAGAGGAAAATATTGACGGAGATATGGATGATGATAATGAGGGTTATGGATAGTTAAAGATATGATGTTCCTCGGGAGATAACGGGGCGTTTGGGAGGATGATGATTCTGGACGACAGACTCGGGTAATGTCGGAAGCAGGAGATAAGGAGAAGTGCGTTGCCATGAGAGCAGCTGCAGGTTGGGGGGATGATGAAGACTTTGAGAAGGAAGGTGATGAACAGGTGATGGACGAGGGCGTCGTAGACACGCAGGCAAGAGAAGGTAAGACCAAACATGGACTCCGTGGCGTAGCTCGGGGTCGAACACCTGGTTCGAATCCCTGTTGCGGCAGTCTGTCCACAGACAATCCAGCTGTTCATCTTCCCTTAGGGGCTTGTTGATAGAATGGGTACCTTGTTTAGGCTACGTATGCATTTTTCTAATGAAATGGCTTTCACAGGGGCATTCAATTGCCCATGCCGTCCCAGATAACATAAAAAGAAATATGGAAGTTTGCAATAAAGATAATGGCACGTTTATTCACAAGCGTTATAGCAGAGGTGAAAGGGTTGCCAGGACATTGTGAATTGGAGTGATGTATACAGGGGTCCACGTCCTCTCAGTGGACTGAACTACGGCATGTGAAACGGCCGATGGAAACCATGGAAAGATCTGTGGGGACTGGTTGCGGATAGGGAACTGTGGTTTCGGTGCTTTGCACATGACAGCTAGAGAATGGTGTGGGCGAATGAGACCTTTCTTCGTCTTTTCCTGGTGCCGCCTCACTAACGCGGGAAACTGCGATCATGTAAAAGAAAGTAGTATTACTGTAGGAAATATAACACTGTAAAGAATCAGTAGCTAAGGGGAATATAACAGAAGAGCGATACACAACGAAACCTGATGTCAAAACATTCGTAAGACAAAAGTAAAGAGAAAACAGTTTACGAATAAAAGATTGTTATTTGTGACTGAAGGATGAGGAAAGCGAGACATTTGTAGTAGAGATCATTGTAGACCTTCCAGGCCTGACACAGAGCAGTGGTAGCGACTGTGACAGTAGAGGCGTTGCTGTGTAAATGGGACATTGCGGTCCCCTTGGCGACAGCGGCGGTAGGAACCTGATCGTCCAGTGTAGCGAGAGGCTGGGATGTGGCCCGAACTGTGGCTTCTGCTCTGTACGGCACCGCGCCCGATTTTTGGGGAAATTTTAGGACGGTATATTAGTTAGAAGTAGTCAGTAAGAACATTAGGTAGAAGCCTCTGAAAACACTGCTATAGAGTTGTCCTCAGTGGACTGTTAAGGGTGAGGCACTGGATTTCATCAGTTATGGAGACTTCTGCCACGGCCGCGCCCTTGAGGGAATTCCCAAAGGGAACGGGCGTCAGAGATATAGGTAGATAGGTAAATAGATATATAGATAGATAGATATTTTCTACCAGGCTGTTGGAATCGGTCACACCCATTTCAGCAATAGTGTGTACGTCTAGATCCTATGTATAACAGCGACACCAGGGGGTGAGGAAGTCTCGGCCGCGCGCTGTGAAATGTCACTGGTTCTTGACTGCCAGGCCAGGCCTCGTTCGGTGAGGGTGTCATGACCCTTGTGTGATAAGACTGTGTGGTAGTGGTTGGGCATCGGTCGATAAAATATATATATATATATATATATATATATATATATATATATATATATATATATATATATATATATATATATATATATATATTATCCCTGGGGATAGGGGAGAAAGAATACTTCCCGCGTATTCCCTGCGTGTCGTAGAAGGCGACTAAAAGGGAAGGGAGCGGGTGGCTGGAAATCCTCCCCTCTCAGTTTTTTTTAATTTTCCAAAAGAAGGGACAGAGAAGGGGGCCAGGTGAGGATATTCCCTCAGTGGCCCAGTTCTCTGTTCTTAACGCTACCTCGCTAACGCGGGAAATGGCGAATAGTTTGAAAAAAAAAAAAATATATATATATATATATATATATATATATATATATATATATATATAATGTAGCATTAATGGGATGGCCTTGATTAGAGCATTCGGTTCCCAGTTCCGTCTCAGCTAGCCTATAAGAATATAAAAATTATGGTAATATGATAGGAAGTGAAATGTAATAGACTAATTATGATAATATGATAGCGAGATAAAGACGTATTTGAGAGATGTAAGGAATTTGTGAGCTTGACATGTGTGTGTGTTAGGAGGAGGAGAAGGATGCGTGTGAGGGAACGTTATTGGTCAAGATGTACAACAAGCAGATCGGTTGACCACAGCCAAACAAACGGTGCGGGAGGGAGGGTGTCTGAACTTGGTGGTCTGTAGTAACAAGTGTTCAACGTCTACATGAAAAAAAAAAGGCCAATATTTTTAGCCTAGTTGTTTTAAGCACCAGAGTTGTTGACTCTCACAGGTTATCAAGGTAGACGTAAAAATCGCGAGTTTTATTATTATGTTTACCGGACGTGGTCACAAGAGGACGAGGCGTTGTGTTATCATGTTTACAGTTTCCTTGTGCCAGCCCACCAGCCTGCACCGCGGCCCTCCATCTTCCAGCACAGCCCACCACCCTGCATCACGGGTCGTTAGCTTGCAGCACGGCCCATCGGCATGCAGCACGATCCAACAAGGCAGTAACACGGCCCATAATAAAAGCAACGCGGCCCACCAACCAGCAACACGGCCCACCAACCAGCAACACGGCCCACCAGCCAGCAACACGACCAACCAGCCAGCAACACGGCCCACCAACCAACAACACGACCCACCAGCCAGCAACACGGCCCACCAGCCAGCAGCACGACTAACCAGCCAGCAACACGGCCCACCAGCCAACAGCACGATCCACCATGCCAGTACACGGTCCACCAAGGCAGTAACACGGGCCCCAATACAAGCAACACTGCCCGCCAACCAGCAACACGGCCCACCAACCAGCAACACGGCCCACCAGCCAGCAGCACGACCAACCAGCCAGCAGCACGACCAACCAGCCAGCAACACGGCCTACCAACCAACAACACGGCCCACCAGCCAGCAACACGGCCCACCAGCCAGCAGCACGACCAACCAGCCAGCAACACGGCCTACCAACCAGCAACACGGCCTACCAACCGGCAACACGGCCCACCAGCCAGCAACACGGCCTACCAACCAGCAACACGGCCCACCAGCCAGCAACACGGCCCACCAGCCAGCAACACGGCCCACCAACCAGCAACACGACCCACCAGCCAGCAGCACGACCAACCAGCCAGCAACACGGCCCACCAACCAGCAACACGGCCCTCCGTCGTGTATAATGGCCAAGGTTGTTGCAGTATATTTTTATTGTGTATGTTTATCTCAGGTTATTTCTTCTAGCTGGTACAGCGCCAGTAGCAGCCCGTGTGTACAGTTCGGTTCTTTCTACCAGGATGCGGAGCGCCAATAGCAGCCGGGATGACTCTGTGCACTGACCCAGTTTGTACATCCCGTCTTCACGTGTGTGTGTGTGTGTGCACTGCCTCTATGTACTGAGTGTAACCTCATGTACTTCTCTTGTTTGCTCCGTGGTAACGCAGCGAGGCATCGCGTCACCCTGAATGGGTGCCCCCGTTCGGTTGCTTCCTCCTGTTGGCTTTGGGCGAAGACCAGTGCGTCTGCTGCACTATGCCATGGTGTTTACGATGCTCCTGCACCTGGTGACCGTCTGCAGGGCACGTACTTCACATCTTCTCCGTATGGTGAAGGAGCCGGGTCGACCTTTGATCCCTCACTGGCAACTCTCTCTCCTGCCTGCTCTTCCTATCTGGCTCTAGGTCTTCACCCTACTGCCACTTACCCTCCCACCCTGCTTCGGCCCCTGTCGCACAGTACCTGCCTTTCATGTCTCACCACCACGCTCATGTCTCTTGTGGGAGTTACCACATGTCGTGTGTCCTTTACCATGTTCCTGCTGGAGTTACAGTTGTCATGCGTCGTCACCAAGCTCTTGGCTGGTTTACCCCTTGTCATGCGTCATTACCAAATTTGGGTTACCCCCTGTAACGCGCCGTTTCTAAGCTCGTGTCTGGGTTATCCCTTGTCCAACCTTGTCATGAGTCATAACAGTCTCATGTCTGAGATATTACAAATCCTGGTAGCTTGGGTATCGTGCATTGGTGCGCCTTTCGTGCCATGCGTGTTGCGTGTACCGCAGTGTCTCTTTCACCCCGTTTCCCATGTTCTTCACATGACCTACCTTTCTCTTGACCCTCCAGCAGCTTTCTCTTGTATTCCTCTTGGTCATTTGCTCTCCTTCCAAGCAATTCAAGTGTGTACGACCTGCCAAACGCCTCTGGTGGCTTGAACTCGCCTTCTCATCAACCCAGCTCTGTTGTGTGTAGCAACACTTGATCTTTTTTGTTTGTAATGATGCTGCACCGGAAGGCAGCAACAGCCCCGATCATGGTTATACAGTTACAGAATAACCTATGTTGTACCCAACGCTCTGATCATGGGCAGAAGACCTCTCGAAACCTAGAATGAAAACTTAGAAGAAATAGGGACAACTTTCATCGTCATGTTTGGATCGAAAAACGACCCAATCCAGCAGCCTGAGTCCACCCCAGAGATTTCACTACGCACGCACCAAGAATTTACATGAAACAACAATTGTCACAGCAGATTTTTTTTTTTTCAGTGTTAGTTAAGACGGGACGGCTATATATATATATATATATATATATATATATATATATATATATATATATATATATATATATATATATATATATGTATATATATATATATATATATATATATATATATATATATATATATATATATATATATATATATTCCCTGGGGATAGGGGAGAAAGAATACTTCCCACGTATTTCCTGCGTGTCGTAGAAGGCGACTAAAAGTGGAGGGAGCGGGGGACTGGAAATCCTCCCCTCTCAGTTTTTTTTTTTTTAATTTTCCAAAAGAAGGAACAGAGAAGGGGGCCAGGTGAGGATGTTCCCTCAAAGGTCCAGTCCTCTGTTCTTAACGCTACCTTGCTAACGCGGGAAATGGCGTATAGTATAAAAAAAAAAGAATATATATATATATATATATATATATATATATATATATATATATATATATATATATATTGGATTGTATTGCAGTGGAATTTATTAAAAAAAAAAGGGGTGACTGTATTGTTGACTGGTTGGTAAGGTTATTTAATGTATGTATGACTCATGGTGAGGTGCTGAGGATTGGCGGAATGCTTGCATAGCGCCATTGTACAAAGGCAAAGGGGATAAAAGTGAGTGCTCGAATTACAGAGGTATAAGTTTGTTGAGTATTCCTGGTAAATTATATGGGAGGATATTGATTGAGAGGGTGAAGGCATGTACAGAGCATCAGATTGGGGAAGAGCATTGTGGTTTCAGAAGTGGTAGAGGATGTGTGGATCAGGTGTTTGATTTGAAAAATGCATGTGAGAAATAATTAGAAAAACAAATGGATTTGTATGTAGCATTTATGGATCTGGAGAAGGCATATGATAGAGTTGATAGAGATGGTGAGGGAGGCAAGTTGTTAGAAGCAGTGAAAAGTTTTTATCGAGGATATAAGGCATGTGTACGAGTAGGAAGAGAGGAAAGTGATTGGTTCTCAGTGAATGTTGGTTTGCGACAGGAGTGCGTGATGTCTCCATGGTTGTTTAATTTGTTTATGGATGGAGTTGTTGGGGAGGTGAATGCAAGAGTTTTGGAGAGAGGGGCAAGTATGCAGTCTGTTGCGGATGAGAGAGCTTGGAAAGTGAGTCAGTTGTTGTTCGCTGATGATGCAGCACTGGTGGCTGATTCGTGTGAGAAACTGCAGAAGCTGGTGACTGAGTCTGGTAAAGTGTTTGAAAGAAGAAAGCTTAGAGTGAATGTCAATAAGAGCAAGGTTATTAGGTACAGTAGGGTTGATGGACAAGTCAATTGGGAGGTAAGTTTGAATGGAGAAAAACTGTAGGAAGTGAAATGTTTTAGATACCTGGGAGTGGATTTGGCAGCGGATGGAACCATGGAAGCGGAAGTGAGTCATAGGGTGGGGGAGGGGGTGAAAGCTCTGGGAGCGTTGAAAAATGTGTGGAAGTCGAGAACGTTATCTTGGAAAGCAAAAATGGTACGTTTGAAGGAAAAGTGGTTCCAACAATGTTATTTGGTTGCGAGGCGTGGGCTATAGAGAGTTGTGCGGAGGAGGATGGATGTGTTGGAAATGAGATGTTTGAGGACAATATGTGGTGTGAGGTGGTTTGATCGAGTAAGTCATGTAAGGGTAAGAGAGGTGTGTGGTAATAAAAAGAGTGTAGTTGAGAGAGCAGAAGAGGGTGTTTTGAAATGGTTTGGTCACATGGAGAGAATGAGTGAGGAAAGATTGACAAAAAGGATATATGTGTCAGACGTGGAGGGAACGAGGAGAAGTGGGAGACCAAATTGGAGGTGGAAAGATGGACTGAAAAAGATTTTGAGTGATTGGGGCCTGAACATGCAGGAGGGTGAAAGGCGTGCAAGGAATAGAATGAATTGGAACGATGTGGTATACCGGGGTCGACGTGCTGTCAATGGATTGAACCAGGGCATGTGAAGCGTCTGGGGTAAACCATGGAAAGTTCTGTGGGGCCTGGATGTGGAAAGGTAGCTGTGGTTTCGGTGCATTATACATGACAGCTAGAGACTGGGTGTGAACGAATGTGGCCTTTGCTGTCTTTTCCTAGCGCTACCTCGCACACATGAGGGGGGAGGGGGTCTTTATTTCATGTGTGGCGGGGTGGCGATGGGAATGAATAAGGGCAGACAGTATGAGTTATGTACATATGTATATATGTATATGTGTGTGTGTGTATGTATATATGTATACGTTGAGATTTATAGGTATGTATATGTGCGTGTGTGGACGTGTATGTATGTACGTGTGTATGTGGGTGGGTTGGGCCATTCTTTCGTCTGTTTCCTTGCGCTACCTCGCAAGTGCGGGAGACAGCGACAAAGTACAATAAATAATATATATATATAGTTTTGTCGATAACAGTCCTGTGAAGCGCTTGAATGGTGATCCTATGAATGATTTACAGTTGTATCTGGATTGATGGTTTCCATTAGTTTTCCAACGACGGACTTCAAATGAATTGTCTACTGGTTCCCGGGAAGCTACTTTTTATATCCTTTTCAATACCTGTGTTACTCTGGCAAACTTTCAGTCCTTTGGAACTTTCTCTGAGTCGCAGATGATCTGTTGAAGAAATGATGCAGGGCTTAACTACCTATTTTTTTTTTAGCTTCATCTTATTTTATGGTAACAGTATAACTTGAGTATTTATCGTTATGCTGCACCTCCTCTAACGCTAGGCTGTGTCTTCGGTGGTAAGTACTGATAAAAGACAAATATATTAAGATCTTTGCCTTGAACTGAGTCACTTATCCGAAATTGATTGATGTCTCTCTTTTAGACCAGTGTCTTATCGTGCACAGTTGAAGCACAGTGAGTAAGAGATTCATATTTGCATTATAGAGAGAACATTGTCGTGTATGCTTATGACCATATTGTGCTTGACATTAGAAATTTGCGTTGTACGGAATATGAGCACAACTCTATGCTCATGGATGTTGGACAGTTGGCTGTACACATGTTTAATAATGCCATAAAGGTAAGACTTACTTAAGTTCTAGGTATGTTTTATTGTAGTAAAGCTGAAATTTTAGACTTAAGAATGGTAGACAACGTCGAAGAAGGAAAATTTTTACGGTTGAGTATAGATCTACGAGCATACGTTGCCTAAGTTAATAATGCGGATGAGGCACGGTCAGTGATGTCACAAATGTTGTTATTGAAGGATGAATGGTAAGTATATGACACATAACTCTTTTATGTGTTCATTGTGTACCCTTTGAGTTTTAATCTGACTCTCCTTCATTACCTGATCGTTTTGTCTGTCTTGTTTTGCAGTGGGCGGTATGAGTGGGCGAGGGAAGCCGACGGCGGCGGTGAAGGTGTCGCCGCCCACTGTGCCGGATTCTACGGGCGTCACGCACCGCCACTCCGGCTCTTCCTTCAGCTCGGGCGTCTACAGCGCCGGCGACCAGCGATCCTCCTACTCTTCTTCCGTCAGTGATGAGAACCCTCCGCCCTCCCCACGCAGCCCTGCCCGAGGTAAGTTATGCCCCACTAACCCCATGTTAGAGTGTGGTACATCGCCAAGGTTAACGGCAGGCAGGTGCAGAGGCGTTCGTGCCGCGCCAACACTTCAGCAGGGTATGTTACATGGCCACGGTTTACCACAGGTACTTCACCATGGCATTGTCACATGAAATACCCTACATTCCTGGCACTTCATGTTACAAACACACTTCTGCTATTCACATCTAATATTCAAATTAATAGCCTTGTTGTCGAAGTCGCACTGATACAGAAAAGCTTTCGCTGATGGAGACTGTCGTGCTACTACTGCTGTTGCTCTGCAGGAGGCGGGAAATGGAATGGGATATTGATGCTCTACGTGGATCCAGGCTCTCGAAGACATACCCAGCAAAGAATATATTTAGACTAAAGAACCTGAAGGTTCCTGGTGATGTGCTTGTGGTGTTCCAGGCCTCATTCAGCTGAGCTTCTCACTAGTGACACGCCGCTCCTTTATTCAGAACTTGGGCTATAATTGTAGAGGAATTTACTTAGTTTTTTTTTTTTTTTTACTTTCTTTACACGGCCTTGTGTATGTAATATCGTCTACTTAGTTTTTTTTTTTTTTTTTTTACTTTCTTTTACACGGCCTTGTGTATGTAATATCGTCTACTTAGTTTTTTTTCTTTTTTTTTTTACTTTCTTTTACACGGCCTTGTGTATGTAATATCGTCTCTGAGTGAAGACAGTTCTGGCTGATAAACGAGTTCCTGGGGTTTAGGTACTTGTTTACACGTCTTTGGTTTTCCTTTTCAACTGAAGAAATTAGAATGATAAGTTTTCTAACTGATATCTTAAACCAAGAGGAAAGCGATGGTTACTCTCACACATTTCCTTGAAGAAATAATCCCAGTCCGACTTAAATGCCAACCGAGGAGATGTTAATGGTTGGTGGTAATCGTTTGATGGTGAGCTGGCTACCTCCTGGCCCGTCTGCCGACCCGGCGTGACCAGACGTGACACGGGTGAGTGGAGCCAGGCGTCACTGGGAGCTTGCTAACCTCACTCGGATACCGTTGGCTGAGCTTACGAAGGCTGGCTGGATCGTCCGCCGTTGGAGAGGGGAGGGTGCTGACCTTATCAGTGCCTTTTTGTGCCTCCTCATCATTGGTGTCGGGTGTCTCTACGCTCTTACAAAATCCTCATCGGAATACTTCCCACTGCAGCACCCACACGTCTTGCCCTTCGCCGTGGCCATGAGTCGGGTCTTTCACACCCCTTATGTATTAACACCCTCTTGAAGTGCCTGTAATTCTTCCTCAACCTTACCTTCACCTCTGTATATCCTCTGCGCTCTCTCTCTCTCTCTCTCTCTCTCTCTCTCTCTCTCTCTCTCTCTCTCTCTCTCTCTCTCTCTCTCTCTCTCACGATGAGAGAGAAGTAAGAGAAACGTTGGCAACATATGATACATAACTTTTCAGTAGAGGAGATTGCACAAGTTCTCAGTTGGGTACAGTAATCTTGCTCCTGATGCGAGAAGGATTGCTTAACTCGGCAAGTGGGAAGGATTACCTCATCTTAGCCGAGGAGAATTGTTGCCGTGATATATAATGGGTGGCTGGTGCGGGACAGTAAGATAAGATGATTGTACTGCTTTCAGATGCTGAGAGTGTAAACACCGTGCACCATGCCCAGGCTTGGGTTTGTACGTGGAAGGCTTCGGTCGCGGGTCAGAAAAGGGTTGGAGGTAAAGTAAGGAGATATAGAAAATATTTTTTAGAGGTTGTGGGAGGAAACGGAAAAGGTCTATCTTTGATGAAGGATCAAGTTGTAGATGTTGGGAAAACATTACGGGTAAAGAGTTCCAAAGGTTAGTGGTGGAAGGAAAGAGACAGACATCACAACGATCCACCCTACAATACTCGGCCCTTTGTACAGCTGCTTAGGTTTTAATGGAAGGAACCATAAACGTGGTCTTCCCTGACATAAACATTTGGTTATGCCTGGGTCACCCTATGCCTAACCTGTGTCGTCTGTTCCCATGTTATGTTATTCTTGGATTATGTGAAGGTTTCTGCCATCATGATCCTATAAGGAATTATTTACTGGTAGCTGTGAATTAGAAACAAAACAGCAGTTGCTGTGTTCTGTCTCGGAAGTGTTATCACTGCACACACATATACACGAAAAATGGGCCTCCGTGTAGTAGTGGCTAGCGTTACTGACCATGAGTTAGCACTGCTCCGGAGCTCGAATCTTGGGTGTGACTGACATTCGCCTAATCCCAGGTGTTTAGTGTTCGTCCCTCCTTTTGGACCGGTCGATAAATGGGTACCTTGCTTAGGTTAGGGTGTGTGTGTGTTTGTGTGTGTGTGTGTGTGTGTGTGTGTGTGTGTGTGTGTGTGTATGTGTGTGTCTGTGGTTACTGTTTTTGATTACTATTTATGTGGCGGGAAAAGAGTTTTACACTCGTGTTGCCCCCGTCTTTTAACCTCGTATATATGTGCCATGTCTTTACCTCTATGTACACACACACACACACACACACATACACACACACACACAAGCACCCTAGCCTATGCCAAGTAACCGTTTTATCGACCAGCTCCCAAGGGAGGATTAACAGCTGGGGGTTGGACTGTGGACCGGCTGGCGCGACTGGGATTCGAACCTATGCAGATTTGATCCCAGGCGGCCCTATGCATGGAGGATAGTCAGTAATGCAAACCTCTAGACCACAGAGGCCCAGTGTGTGTGTGTGTGTGTGTGTGTGTGTGTGTGTGTGTGTGTGTGTGTGATTGCCTATTTGGAACCTACCTCATCGTACAGCACGGTTTGGGTGTCTCCACTCGTATCCCCTCCTCATGTCTACAACTTCCTCTGTCATCCAGCTTTGTAATCATTTGTATACTAGCAGCACTTGCACATCCCATTCGTCCACTGCTCTGGTACCATAAAGGTACTTCTTAACATTTCTTGTAACAAATGTCTTGCTTAGTTTTTCTTATGGGCCATGGTTGTTCTGTGTTTGCACGCATGTTTCGAAGACCAGTTCACTGTCGACATCAAACTGGTTTTACAAACTTGAATGTTGGGAGCCTCACCACTTCCTCTTCTTTCCCCCATGGGGCAAGTTTATGGCCTCTAACTACTCAGTATAACTCACTCCTCTTAATTGTGGGACCATTTTGTTGCCCTCCTCTAGACCTTCTGTATTAGTTCTTTGTACTTGGCCCAGTGCGATGACCAAACATGAGCTGCATACTCTGGCCTAATGTATCTTGTGAATAGTTTGCTTAACATTAACTTATCCATGTATCTGAATACGATCCTGATATTTGCCAGCAGACAGTTTGTCTCCTTGACAATTTTCCTGAGGCGGAGCTCAAGCGACAGGTTGGGTACAGTGTCGACTCCAAAGGCTTTGTCTGTGTGTGTGTGTGTGTGTGACTACTATTTCCGTGTTACAAGATGGAATTTTGTTACACTCGTGTTGCCCCGTCTTGCATATGTATGTATGTATATTTTTTTTTTTTTTTTTCCAAAGGAAGGAACAGAGAAGGGGGCTGGATGAGGATGTTTCCTCAGAGGCCCAGTCCTCTGTTCTTAACGCTACCTCGCTGACGCGGGAAATAGCGAATAGTATGAAAGAAAAGAAATATATATATATATATATATATATATATATATATATATATATATATATATATATATATATATATATATGTATATATATATATATATATATATATATATATATATATATATATATATATATATATATATATATATATATATGTCTTTTCCACTAGCACACCTTGATCTTAAGCTCTTTTGTGATACATTAACTGACTGCTTGAGTTTGATAAACCAATCTTCAATTATTTATTTACGCACACCCCCTTAGCTTGTGCCAGGTGCCCTTGTGTGTGTGTGAGAGAGAGAGAGAGAGAGAGAGAGAGAGAGAGAGAGAGAGAGAGAGAGAGAGAGAGAGAGAGACCTTGATTTGCCTTCAAGCTCAGGAAAGTATTATTTGTGCTCAGTTTTTTTTCTTCTTTGTAGAAAGTAAAGAGTTGGAGGCCGCGTGATCCATAAAGTTCCCTGTTACTGAGCAGATACGGGGTTATACTCTCTCTCTCTCTCTCTCTCTCTCTCTCTCTCTCTCTCTCACTCTCAGCGTTGAGTCCATTTGTAAGGCTAAGATTGCTAGTTTATTGTTGTGTCTTTCAATGTGGCCCCTGATAAGATGGGACGGACCCGGGGCTTATATGAAGGTCGTTTTATTGTAGCCTATGCTTAGTGAGGCAGCAGACGGGCGAGGCTGGTGTACAGGTCGGGAGGCCGGGGCCTGGATGCATTACTGGTAGATGTGTGTGTGTGTGTGTGTGTGTGTGTGTCTGTGTGTGTGTGTGATGCGCCACTGTGCGGCCGTCATCAGGATCTGCATATATAAATAAATGACTGACAAATCTCATAGGAGTATGACTGTAACAGATCCTCATTGGGCTGTCTAAGAAAATTACAAGATTTCTTGTGTTCTTCAAGATATTATAAATATATATATATATATATATATATATATATATATATATATATATATATATATATTTTTTTATTATACTTTGTCGCTGTCTCCCGCGTTTGCGAGGTAGCGCAAGGAAACAGACGAAAGAAATGGCCCAACCCCAAACCCCCCCCATACACATGTATATACATACGTCCACACACGCAAATATACACACCTACACAGCTTTCCATGGTTTACCCCAGACGCTTCACATGCCTTAATTCAATCCACTGACAGCACGTCAACCCCGGTATACCACATCGCTCCAATTCACTCTATTCCTTGCCCTCCTTTCACCCTCCTGCATGTTCAGGCCCCGATCACACAAAATCTTTTTCACTCCATCTTTCCACCTCCAATTTGGTCTCCCTCTTCTCCTCGTTCCCTCCACCTCCGACACATATATCCTCTTGGTCAATCTTTCCTCACTCATTCTCTCCATGTGCCCAAACCACTTCAAAACACCCTCTTCTGCTCTCTCAACCACGCTCTTTTTATTTCCACACATCTCTCTTACCCTTACGTTACTCACTCGATCAAACCACCTCACACCACACATTGTCCTCAAACATCTCATTTCCAGCACATCCATCCTCCTACGCACAACTCTATCCATAGCCCACGCCTCGCAACCATACAACATTGTTGGAACCACTATTCCTTCAAACATACCCATTTTTGCTTTCCGAGATAATGTTCTCGACTTCCACACATTCTTCAAGGCCCCCAGAATTTTCGCCCCCTCCCCCACCCTATGATCCACTTCCGCTTCCATGGTTCCATCCGCTGCCAGATCCACTCCCAGATATCTAAAACACTTCACTTCCTCCAATTTTTCTCCATTGAAACTCACCTCCCAATTGACTTGACCCTCAACCCCACTGTACTTAATAACCTTGCTCTTATTCACATTTACTCTTAACTTTCTTCTTCCACACACTTTACCAAACCTTAGTCACCAGCTTCTGCAATTTCTCACATGAATCAGCCACCAGCGCTGTATCATCAGCGAACAACAACTGACTCACTTCCCAAGCTCTCTCATCCCCAACAGACTTCATACTTGCCCCTCTTTCCAAAACTCTTGCATTTACCTCCCTAGCAACCCCATCCATAAACAAATTAAACAACCTTGGAGACATCACACACCCCTGCCGCAAACCTACATTCACTGAGAACCAATCACTTTCCTCTCTTCCTACACATACACATGCCTTACATCCTCGATAAAAACTTTTCACTGCTTATATATATATATATATATATATATATATATATATATATATATATATATATATATATATATATATATATATAAATAATATTTTTTTTTTTTTTTTTGCTTTGTCGTTGTCTCCCGCGTTTGCGAGGTAGCGCAAGGAAACAGACGAAAGAAATGGCCCAACCCACATGTATATACATACGTCCACACACGCAAATATACATACCTACACAGCTTTCCATGGTTTACCCCAGACGCTTCACATGCCTTGATTCAATCCACTGACAGCACGTCAACCCCGGTATACCACATCGCTCCAATTCACTCTATTCCTTGCCCTCCTTTCACCCTCCTGCATGTTCAGGCCCCGATCACACAAAATCTTTTTCACTCCATCTTTCCACCTCCAATTTGGTCTCCCTCTTCTCCGTTCCCTCCACCTCCGACATATATATATATATATATATATATATATATATATATATATATATATATATATAAGTTTGTTGAGTATTCCTGGTAAATTATATGGGAGGGTATTGATTGAGAGGGTGAAGGCATGTACAGAGCATCAGATTGGGGAAGAGCAGTGCGGTTTCAGAAGTGGTAGAGGATGTGTGGATCAGGTGTTTGCTTTGAAGAATGTATGTGAGAAATACTTAGAAAAGCAAATGGATTTGTATGTAGCATTTATGGATCTGGAGAAGGCATATGATAGAGTTGATAGAGATGCTCTGTGGAAGGTATTAAGAATATATGGTGTGGGAGGCAAGTTGTTAGAAGCAGTGAAAAGTTTTTATCGAGGATGTAAGGCATGTGTACGTGTAGGAAGAGAGGAAAGTGATTGGTTCTCAGTGAATGTAGGTTTGCGGCAGGGGTGTGTGATGTCTCCATGGTTGTTTAATTTGTTTATGGATGGGGTTGTAAGGGAGGTAAATGCAAGAGTCCTGGAAAGAGGGGCAAGTATGAAGTCTGTTGGGGATGAGAGAGCTTGGGAAGTGAGTCAGTTGTTGTTCGCTGATGATACAGCGCTGGTGGCTGATTCATGTGAGAAACTGCAGAAGCTGGTGACTGAGTTTGGTAAAGTGTGTGGAAGAAGAAAGTTGAGAGTAAATGTGAATAAGAGCAAGGTTATTAGGTACAGTAGGGGTGAGGGTCAAGTCAATTGGGAGGTGAGTTTGAATGGAGAAAAACTGGAGGAAGTGAAGTGTTTTAGATATCTGGGAGTGGATCTGTCAGCGGATGGAACCATGGAAGCGGAAGTGGATCATAGGGTGGGGGAGGGGGCGAAAATTTTGGGAGCCTTGAAAAATGTGTGGAAGTCGAGAACATTGTCTCGGAAAGCGAAGGTGGGTATGTTTGAGGGAATAGTGGTTCCAACAATGTTGTATGGTTGCGAGGCGTGGGCTATGGATAGAGATGTGCGCAGGAGGATGGATGTGCTGGAAATGAGATGTTTGAGGACAATGTGTGGTGTGAGGTGGTTTGATCGAGTAAGTAACGTAAGGGTAAGAGAGATGTGTGGAAATAAAAAGAGCGTGGTTGAGAGAGCAGAAGAGGGTGTTTTGAAATGGTTTGGGCACATGGAGAGAATGAGTGAGGAGAGATTGACCAAGAGGATATATGTGTCGGAGGTGGAGGGAACGAGGAGAAGAGGGAGACCAAATTGGAGGTGGAAAGATGGAGTGAAAAAGATTTTGTGTGATCGGGGCCTGAACATGCAGGAGGGTGAAAGGAGGGCAAGGAATAGAGTGAATTGGAGTCATGTGGTATACCGGGGTTGACGTGCTGTCAGTGGATTGAATCAAGGCCTGTGAAGCGTCTGGGGTAAACCATGGAAAGCTGTGTAGGTATGTATATTTGCGTGTGTGGACGTGTGTATGTACATGTGTATGGGGGGGGGGGGGGTTGGGCCATTTCTTTCGTCTGTTTCCTTGCGCTACCTCGCAAACGCGGGAGACAGCGACAAAGTATAAAAAAAAAAAAAAAAAAAAAAAAAAAAAAAAAAAAAATATATATATATATATATATATATATATATATATATATATATATAATATATATATATTTATATATATATATATATATATATGATACACATTCGCCATTTCCCACGTTATCGAGGTAGCGTCAAGTATAGATGACTGAGCCTCAGAGGGGAAAATCCTCACATGGCCCGCGTCTCTGTTCCTTCTTTTGGAAAAGTGAAATATGAGGGAAGAATTTCCAGCCCCCGCTCCCACCCATTTTAGTCGCTTTCTGTGACAGACAGGGAATGCGTGGGAATTCTCCCGTACCCCCATATACATACATACATACATACATACATACATACATACACACACGCACACACACACACACACACACACACACACACACACACACACACACACACACACACACACACACACCACCTGCATGTATTCTATAGAATTTTTATGTATATGTAGAAGAGAAAAGGACTTATTGTACTTTATTATAAATCATATATGTACATAATCCATGTCAGTTCATAACAGCAGCTGGGGACGTTGTTATCATGTGTAATGCCAGACGTAGCGAAGTGATGATACTCGCCAGTCTAGCTGTAGGGAGAAAGAAGAGGCGAAGATCCAAAGTATCTGGATAGGATGCACAGAGGAACCCTGCATTTCGCAGTCACTCAGCTCAGTAGAGGCAGATGGGATTCAGAGAACTGCGTCAAGTTCTAACGTCTAGGAATGTGCGAGTCACCGTTACACGAAAAACAAAGCCTTAATTTATACCGAACCTGCTCATTGTGATGAGGACCCTCTGATACAGACCACAGGGTAAAGAACACGACCACCGTGTATCATCCACCAGACTGTTCATTGACACAAACGAAAGAATATACAAATTAGATGGCATTAAATGACTCCCATAGGTCTACAGTGAGAGATACGGGAGCTAACATGGAAACACCAGCGGTACACACTAAACAACCCCTCCACCATGACCACAGCTAATAGTGTAGGATATGTCATTGCCTAGCATCATCCAGGACCGTCAACCGTGACACAAGTGGAAATGTTCTAGTCTTAAGTGGACTGCAAATGAAACGAATTTAGCAGTACTGTTGAGGTTCACGGTAACACGAATGAATGAAAGATCATAATGAATGATAGCATAGATATCTCTCGGTATCTTCAATGGACGTGATGGAGCTATATGCACGACCAGATGCGAGACGACAGAAACTTGCAGAGCTAATAAGGATTATGGAATTATGGTTGTATAATCATCATGGAAACGAACAGGGAACAACAACCGAGTTGAAAACCTCCCTCGGGAGGTAGGACAGAAGGTAACGCTCATAGACTCGGTGAGAAGTTCATAAACAACAAACAAAAGTCAGTGGAAGGAATATGATATTGGATTATGATATTGGATTAGATTTGTTTGGATGATGTGGATATGATATGTACCATCACCTCTTCAGACACAGTGAAGACGCAGGTATTCATCCTCCTGTAGAAGATGGTAGAAGAAATGTGCTTGGGAGTAGGCTAGGGTATATATATATATATATATATATATATATATATATATATATATATATATATCTGGAAAGGTTGATCACTGGGGTACTTAGGGCATGCACCACATCCGTCTTGTATGGAGGAAATTTAAGCTGTTTCGGCTGGAGACTGAATAGAAAACTGAGGCAGAATAGAAAACTATGAACAGGAAATGATATATATATATATATATATATATATATATATATATATATATATATATATATATATATATATATATATATTATCCCTGGGGATAGGGGAGAAAGAATACTTCCCACGTATTCCCTGCGTGTCGTAGAAGGCGAGTAAAAGGGGAGGGAGCGGGGGGCTGGAAATCCTCCCCCTCTCGTTTTTTTTTTAATTTTCCAAAAGAAGGAACAGAGAATTGGGCCAGGTGAGGGTATTCCCTCAAAGGCCCAGTCCTCTGTTCTTAACGCTACCTCGCTAATGCGGGAAATGGCGAATAGTTTGAAAGAAAGAAAATATATATATATATATATATATATATATATATATATATATATATATATATATATATATTCCTATGAGTCCACGGGGAAAATGAAACACAAGTTCCCAAGTGCCTTTTCGTTTAATAATCACATCATCAGGGGAGACACAAGAGAGAAATGTAAGTCAGTTGATATACATCGAAGAGACGAAGCTAGGACGCCGTTTGGTAAACATGCGATTGTCCAAGACATAGAACGAGCGTTCATAAACTTATATTTTTACGAATTTTATCAACACTAAAGTTATCTAATTTGTATAAACCATCACTGATATTAAGATTATAATTCTTTGTGTATTTAGTAATAGAATATTCAATGATATTTCTCGTGGTAATAGAGTTAAAGTTAATAACTAAGATGGCGTTACTCCAGTCAATACAATGATCATAGTTTTTAACGTGATTAAACAAGGCATTTGATTCTTGTCCAGTTCTTATCCTATATTTATGTTGCTTAAGTCTAACAGGAAGATCCTTACCAGTCTGCCCTACATGAAATTTATCACAATTTCCACATGGCACTTTATAGATGCATCCAAGAGAATTTTCTGGTGAATTCCTGATTAAGATATTCTTTATAGTATTGCTGTTGCTAAAGGCAACATTTACATTAAAGGATTTAAGCAACATGGGAAGTAAAGTGAAATTATTATTAAAGGTGAAAACTAAAAGATTCTTGATGTCAATGAGAGGTTTGGGCTCAACTCTATAAAATGATTTCTTTGTTAACTTAAGGGACAAGAATCAAATGTCTTGTTTAATCACGTTAAAAGATATGATCATTGTATTGACTGGAGTAATGCCATCTCAGTTATTAGCTCTAACTCAATTACCACGAGAAATATCATTGAATATTCTATCCTCAAATACAGAAAGAATTATAATCTTAATATTAGTGAAGGTTTATACAAATTAGATAACTTTATTGTTGATAAAATTTGTAGAATTAAAAGTTTATGAACGCTCGTTGTATGTCTTGGACAATCGCATGTTTACCAAATGGCGTCCTAGCTTCGTCTCTTCGATGTATATCAACTGACTTATATTTTTCTCTTGTGTCTCGCCTGATGATGTGATTATTACACGAAGTGCACTTGAGAACTTATCGTTTCATTTTCCCCGTGGACTCATAGGAATATCTTGATCACGCGCAAAATTGTGATCCTTTCCCATATATATATATATATATATATATATATATATATATATATATATATATATATATATATGTGTGTGTGTGTGTGTGTGTGTGTGTGTGTGCGTGTGTATATACACACACACACACACACACACAGTACACAAGTAGCGAGTGCACATCAGATGCAGGTGAGTCACCCTATATGTAAACCTCCCCAGAGTGGTTCCCCATTGTTGTGAGAAGCAGAGTTCGCTTCCCCATCATGGGACGTAGAGAGGGCCATTGACAACAATATATCCTTGCTCTTCGTCTGTGTACAAAACTCATTATTGTGGGCTTCTTTTGGAGAGCCTAGACTCTGGTTTTTGTCTCGTATCCTTATATCACTAAGGAGGCAAAGCAGTACAATAAGAACAGCATCAGACTTCAAGAATATTATGATATAATCTGGCGTGATTCAGTGGAATTGAACGATTTACACAACGCGGGTCCAGAGCGTGAAGATTCACTGTGCAGTTACGATCACTCTGTGATAACATTGATGCATTGAGGATCAAATAAAAAACGGTAGTTTCATATATATATATATATATATATATATATATATATATATATATATATATATATATATATACTTGCGCTACTTCGCTAACGCGGGAGACAGCGACTAATTATGATAAAATGAATATATATCATGTACAACTGTACTTTTATACTTTCGCATATATATATATATATATATATATATATATATATATATATATATATATATATATATATATATATATAAATATTGCAAAAGCTTTTATTGGATGCGACACTGGTGTCATAGTACCGAAAATGGGAGTACCTGTCATAACTTTACAGTATCCCCTCCACGCCATATAAACATTTTCCATGGTAGGACTCACCGGTCGTGGTCACGTTCAGTAAAAGCTTTGGCCAATTCTGTTTTATGTATTCCCCAGTGCATCTACAACTGGGGTTAGTGATCTTTTTTTATGTACAGGACACCTGTGTTTGTGGACCACCTTCAACATATATCGAAGATAATATCTGGATCTAAATTCACGAACGTATGACATCACCCAACTTCCCTTTTTAGAGATAGTGGCGATGATAATATTTACCCATTTACTTATTTATCTCCTGTGAACCACAAGTTAAGAACATTTAACAGATCTGATAACCAAAGCATATTCTAGTTCACCATCACTTCTCTTTCTTATCCTCGTGTGTGACGTAGATATCTGAATAAATATGAAAATCCCAATTGTTGAGGACACCAAGTGATTACAGTCCAGAGCGAAGCCATCAGTAGGCTGACTTAAGAAGTACATAATGTTGAGTTAGTGTATGTGGTCTTAGAATGAACTTGAACACCTGATTTTCCGGTGTGTGTGTGTGTGTGTGTGTGTGTGTGTGTGTGAAGCTTAACCTTGATGGTCATGATGACCTTGGTTTTTGATAGGCCCAAAACTTAAACGGTCAGCCGGCCTTACGTTATGTTGAACGTAAAATAGGCCTCGGCTGCTTCGTTGTTATGTGCCTGAATACAGTACGTTTATAACCAATGATGCGTAAAGGAAAATAGATAATGATATCATGTCATCGTAAGATGAATTTTGCGAACTTTGAAAAGAAAAACAGATGATGACAGTTCAGAGCATTTGTTTGCTTTTCAGATATAGTTACTTTTGGAAATGGGATCGTTCGTATCCCAGTGACCGTTAGAAACAAGATACTGCAAACAACAGAAATCACTCAAGATGCTATTCTGTTGAGCGCAAACTCTTCGCCGGAGCTAAATATTGTTCCCAGATAAAAGCTCCCGTGGTTTGAGATGACCTTTTGATTGAACGTGAAGCACGCACTTGCTAGGAAAGGGGTCTGTACAGAGTCAATTGCCGGCTGGCGAAGTGGAAGTAGAGAGCGGGCGGTATCCAAGTCCCAAGGTGGATCTCCGGGTGTTGAACCCAGAAGTTTAAAATATGGCAACGAGGTCTTAAGTCTGAGAAATAACAGGCGAACTGTAACTGTCGAGTGTTGCAGTGAAGTCTCGATTGTTCGTGGAAGTTGAGGTACACCAGCCAGGGCCGTATGGCATGCATAATCATCGTGGTTCCTGGATGTTTTCTGAAATCTGATAGTTAGTCTTGAAAAAAAATTGTAGATATTAGGAAAGCAGACACAAGTAAATAGTGCCATATTGGACATATTGGAACATGATGTTTTCTGATCGTCTTGGGCTTGAGTAATGCCTTTCTGTACTTACATCTAAGATGTCGTATTCAAATTACAGTTGTGGTATCGCTCAATGATGGTGTGTTATTGTCCATCTGGCTCTGAGTCAGTCCTTAGTCAGTCGTTCAAGTATTTCTCATTAGTATGCAACCAGATGTCTTGAGAATTACCCCTGGCGTGTGACCCGCCCACACTACCACCACCACAGTTATCTGCCGTACACACACACACACACACACAGTGAGGGAGTATAGGAATTCAGCACATCCTGTGTTTACTCGGTTGAGATGACTGGCTGTCTGAATGCCCCAGTAAATTCCAAGATGGAATTTTATATTGGATTATTTGTTATGAGAGAGATCTTGTACATTGGCACAACTCAGATTATCTTGTACAGTGACTAGGGTTCGTAGGGATAGTGTACTGGGGTGTTCATGTTCTTCCTTACCAAAGCGTGTTTGGTCACCCCTCAGCTATCCAGTGTGCGTCTTCCAAGTGAAACGCCGTAAACCTACGTACATCAGACCTACCTTCAAGTGCCACATTGAGAAACGAATTTATAGTAATGTGTAACGGGGAAGGGGAGGGGATGTTCAGCTGTATGGTTATGTGGAAACTGAGGATCTCAGACAAGGTAAGGTAAGGAGAGCGAGTCATAGATGAACCGTAGAGAGGATGGTAAAAGACGTTTTGGAAACACCTCACCGAGAAGATACTTTTTAAAGCAAATTATATATATATATATATATATATATATATATATATATATATATATATATATATATATATATATATATATATATTCCTGAGTCCACGGGGAAAATGAAACACGATAAGTTCCCAAGTGCACTTTCGTGTAATAATCACATCACCAGGGGAGACACAAGAGAGAAATATAACAGTCAGTTGATATACATCGAAGAGACGAAGCTAAGACGCTATTTAGTAAACATGTGATTGTCCAAAACATGTTTTGGACGATCACATGGTGAGGTGCTTGAGGATTGGCGGAAGGCTTGCATAGTGCCATTGTACAAAGGCAAAGGGGATAAAAGTGAGTGCTCAAATTACAGAGGTATAAGTTTGTTGAGCATTCCTGTGAAAGTATATGGGAGGGTATTGATTGAGAGGGTGAAGGCATGTACAGAGCGTCAGATTGGGGAAGAGCAGTGTGGTTTCAGAAGTGGTAGAGGATGTGTGGATAAGGTGTTTGCTCTGAAGAATGTATGTGAGAAATACTTAGAAAAGCAAATGGATTTGTATGTAGCTTTTATGGATCTGGAGAAGGCATATGATAGAATTGATAGAGATGCTCTTTGGAAGGTATTAAGAATATATGGTGTGGGAGGCAAGTTGTTAGAAACAGTGAAAAGTTTTTATCGAGGATGTAAGGCATGTGTACGTGTAGGAAGAGAGGAAAGTGATTGGTTCGCAGTGAACGTAGGTTTGCGGCAGGGGTGTGTGATGCCTCCATGGTTGTTTAATTTGTTTATGGATGGGGCTGTTAGGGAGGTGAATGCAAGAGTTTTGGAAAGAAGGGCAAGTATGCAGTCTGTTGTGAATGAGAGAGCTTGTTGTTCGCTGATGATACAGCGCTGGTGGCTGATTCATGTGAGAAACTGCAGAAGCTGGTGACTGAATTTGGTAAAGTGTGTGAAAGAAGAAAGCCTGAGAGTAAATGTGAATAAGAGCAAGGTTATTAGGTATAGTAGGGTTGAGGGACAAGTCAATTGGGACGTAAGTTTGAATGGAGAAAACTGGAGGAAGTAAAGTGTTTTAGATATCTGGGAGTGGATCTGGCAGCGAATGGAACCATGGAAGCGGAAGTGAGTCATAGGGTGGGGGAGGGGGCGAAAGTTCTGGGAGCGTTGAAGAATGTGTGGAAGTCGAGAACATTATCTCGGAAAGCAAAACTGGGATTGTTTGAAGAAATAATGGTTCCAACAATGTTATATGGTTGCGAGGCGTGGGCCATAGATAGAGTTGTGCGGAGGAGGGTGGATGTGCTAGAAATGAGATGTTTGAGGAGGTTGTGGCTGAGAGAGCAGAAAAGGATGTTTTGAAATGGTTTGGTCACATGGAGAGAATGAATGAGGAAAGACTGACCAAGAGGATATATGTGTCAGAGGTGGAGGGAACGAGGAGAAGTGGGAGACCAAATTGGAGGTGGAAAGATGGAGTGAAAAAGATTTTGAGTGATTGGGGCCTGAACATGCAGGAGGGTGAAAGGCGTGGAAGAAATAGAGTGAATTGGAACGATTTGGTATACCGGGGTGGACGTGCTGTCGATGGATTGAACCAGGGCATGTGAAGCGTCTGGGGTAAACCATGGAAAGTTGTGTGGGGCCTGGATGTGGAAAGGGAGCTGTGTTTTCAGTGCATTATTACATGACAGCTAGAGACTGAGTGTGAATGAATGTGGCCTTTGTTGTCTTTCCTAGCGCTACCTCGCACACATGAGGGGGGAGGGGGATGTTATTCCATGTGTGGCGAGGTGGCGATGGGAATGAATAAGGGCAGACAGTATGAATTATGTACATGTGTATATATGTATATGTCTGTGTGTGTATATATATGTATATGTTGAGATGTATAGGTATGTATATTTGCTTGTGTGGACGTGTATGTACATACATGTGTATATGGATGGGTTGTGCCATTCTTTCGTCTGTTTTTTTTGCGCTAACTCGCTAACGCGGGAGACAGCGACAAAGGAAAATAAATGAATAAATAGATAATATATGTATGTATATATATATATATATATATATATATATATATATATATATATATATATATATATATATATATATTTATATATATCGGGAAGGATCACAATTTTGCGCGTGATCAAGATATTTCTATGAGTCCACGGGGAAAGTATATATATATATATATATATATATATATATATATATATATATACAGTAGGGTTGAGGGTCAATTCAATTGGGAGGTGAGTTTGAATGGAGAAAAACTGGAGGAAGTGAAGTGTTTTAGATATCTGGGAGTGGATCTGGCAGCGGATGGAACCATGGAAGCGGAAGTGGATCATAGGGTGGGGGAGGGGGCGAAAATTCTGGGAGCCTTGAAGAATGTGTGGAAGTCGAGAACATTATCTCGGAAAGCAAAAATGGGTATGTTTGAAGGAATAGTGGTTCCAACAATGTTGTATGGTTGCGAGGCGTGGACTATGGATAGAGTTGTGCGCAGGAGGATGGATGTGCTGGAAATGAGATGTTTAAGGACAATGTGTGGTGTGAGGTGGTTTGATCGAGTAAGTAACGTAAGGGTAAGAGAGATGTGTGGAAATAAAAAGAGCGTGGTTGAGAGAGTAGAAGAGGGTGTTTTGAAATGGTTTGGTCACATGGAGAGAATGAGTGAGGAAAGATTGACCAAGAGGATATATGTGTCGGAGGTGGAGGGAACGAGGAGAAGAGGGAGACCAAATTGGAGGTGGAAAGATGGAGTGAAAAAGATTTTGTGTGATCGGGGCCTGAACATGCAGGAGGGTGAAAGGAGGGCAAAGAATAGAGTGAATTGGATCGATGTGGTATACCGGGGTTGACGTGCTGTCAGTGGATTGAATCAAGGCATGTGTATGGGGGTGGGTTGGGCCATTTCTTTCGTCTGTTTCCTTGCGCTACCTCGCAAACGCGGGAGACAGCGTCAAAGCAAAAAAAAAAAAAAAAAAGAAAATATATATATATATATATATATATATATATATTTATATATATATATATATATATATATATATATATATATATATATATATATATATATATATATATATATATATATATATATGCGTAGAGAAGAGTTGTGAATATGAGCTGAATGTCCCATGTATAGCAGAGGGTTTCAGTCATGATGCACACCTGTTGCCGCTTATATAGCGAGAGGAACCTCAGGTATGTGGCTTATGCTGAATGTTGTGACACCTCAGACATCCGGTTGTTACAACTTGGATGTGGTGTCTTCTTTGAAGTAGAAGTTACTCCCTTTGTAAACATCCAGTTGTGTGTGTGTGTGTGTGTGTGTGTGTGTGTGTGTGTGTGTGTATGTGTGTGTGTGTGTGTGTGTGTGTGTGTGTGTGTGTGTGTGTGTGTGTGTGTGTGTGTGTGTGTGCTTGTATTGGAAGGCGATTTTGGGTACTTCTGGTAAAAGGTGTGCCAACAAAACTAGAAGAATATCAAATGGCCAAATGGATTATAGATTTAACGCCGATTAATAGTTTGGTTTAGCCTCTCGGGTTAAGGTGTTTATGACTTTGACGGTATAGTATCTCTGGTGTTTAGTAAGTCCAGCCAACGGATGCCATAAACATGATGTGGGATTCTGAGGCCCTTGGTAACCGAGACAGTGGATATGTTTGGGGGCGTCTGGATGCCCGCGCTAACCCTACCAGTAGAGATGCTGGGAGCGTTTGGGGGCCCGTGATAGCCGCACCAGTAGACATAGACATGCTGTAGGCCCGTGTTAACGTACCAGTAGACACAGACTTGCTAGGGCGTCTGGGGTTCGTGGCAGCCATGCCTTAATGGTTGTCTGTAAGTGTTGTGTGTTGGTGTGAGGGAAGGGATTCACCTTCTCCAGATGGCCTCACCCTGCCAACATGTCCTCCGTGCCACCCGCTCTATCATCCACCCTCCCGTCCCCAACCACCCCCAACTCCCGGCGACCAGACAGCATCTCATGCCGCCACTGGAGCGTGTACCCCATCTAATTGCTGAAGATGGGAAGAGTTGCTTCACCAGGTTGGTTTGTCTGATGTTTATTTCTCCTCTGATAAAAGCAAATGCACTAGTCAAAAGCCACATATGTGTGCAAAGGCTACGGTGTTCCCTGTCATTACCAGTTGGTGTGTGCGAGATTACAGGCTTGCGACGGGCGCCATTTTTCCTTATCTTATCTAGATGTTTGTGACGTAGGAGGAAGGGGAGAATGGATAGCATGTATAATCCCCCTCATTCCACGTTACAAGGCTGCGTTAACCACAGTTGTTACCTGGCAGAACGTTGCGCCAGGATAAGGAGGAAAAACGTGAAATTCGCTGTTTACGACGTGGTTTCCCTGCGTATAAATCCCGACTTTGAATTGGGTGTATAATTGTGGTTACTGATGCGTATATGTTGGTGGTGAGGGTGTTCTCTGCTTGTGGGATCTCCATTTGTGATGCAGACATCGTGCCATTTGTCGCCCATTCATCTCCTGTTTCTGACGGTTGACAGTCGAACATTCACATCAGACTTGCTGAAGAAGGAAGGTGGCAAGTGCCTGAATGTTGGGTTGCGGGGTTAGGCAAGGTTCAGCTGGAGTTTGCCTCACCGCGCGACGTTCGCCTCGATGTTCCCACTGGCCAGTGACTGGGAGTGTTGTTGGCACCAGTGTCCCCCACCTCCTGTGATGTCAGGCCCAGGGCCCGTGACCTGGTTGTACATGCTGTAGTTGTCTTGCCCTCCTTTCTTAACTTGGTGTTTACAAAAAAAATCAGTTATTCAGATTTACTTTCAAATAAACTTGCTGCAGTTTCATTCCTGTACTTACAGAAATGGGTTTACTGTTGGCTGCTGAGTGGAAGAACTGTAGTTTCTTTTTAGAGTAAAAGTTTATTCTAGGATAAAGTTTTGTAGTCTTTTGTGTTTTGTTTCTCAAACGAATCCCAGACCTTTTTTTTTTAGGAACTCTGCTCATCATATTGACTGAGCGTTCATCTGTTTGTTAGATTAGATCCTCTCGGATCCTGTTGAACTCATCTGTCGTATTGGGTTATTGATTCAGGTTGATCTTGCTTTTATATAACGTAAGGACTCCTTGTCTTCTAGGTCTCCGTCGTCACGTTGTATAATACCTCTCAACTTTGCATTTTAATCTAATATTTTGTTTGGCGATGGCTCTCTCAGGGGATACCTTGAGTATACCTGGAGTAGAGTTCGGGGGCTCGTCTACTCCCCAGAACTTGGGCTCGTCTTAGTCTGGTGAGTTGGGTCGTTGGTTGACCAAGCTACTGGAAACTGGTCTGCAGGCATACGTAGCCACCACAGCCTAGCTAGTCTGGGACATATTGTAAACATCGAGAATCTTCTTAGATCTCTCGCTGTGCCTCCCATAATGTTACTGATGATTATTGGAAGAATGACTGACCTGGGCTGCTCGCATGGTGTATTGGAAGGCCGGCTGACGACGGTTGCTCCATAGAGTTACGCACTGGGAGGTGTGGTGAGGAAGATGGGCGCCCAAAGGATTGTTGAATGGTTGGCAGATGGTATTAGCACCGAGGCACAGTTAAGAGGGGTTAAGGAACCCTACCGACGATAGTGGACACCAAAATTTTTAAAGATTTGTTTGCCAGTAGCCTACCTGAGGGATGTGACTGGAAAAGTGGTTGTCAGCTGTCGCTTTGGAGGGTGAAGGTGAAAGGTTAGTGTGCAACAGTTACTCTCATAGATGTTTTAAGGCTGGCACACGACCGTCGTCATGTGGGAATGTCGAATGGCAGGCTGAAAGTGGGCGTCTTCAAAGTTGCTGTTGTGGTGGAGGATTTGCTGACGACAGCCGCCCACAGGTATGTGTTGGAATGTTGTCTGGCAAAGGCCTCTCGTACGGTTGTGCTGGAGTGTGGCGGATAACGGTCGTCTCTAGGGATGTGTTGGAAGGCTTGCCGACGGTCGATTTCCTCCTGGTATATGTTGGGAAGTTGGCCGAACTCGTGCGATTCCCAGGAATGTTGGAAGGCATCTCGTAACACCTGCCTTCAAAGGGCGATGTTGGAAGGTTGGCAGACGACGGCTACCCGAAAGGAAGTTGTTCTTAGGTTAGCTGATAAAGGGAAGAGCCCAGGGACGTGTTATGAGATTTCCCGACGATAGCCTCCTCCAGGGACATGTTTGAAGATAGTCTGGCAGCGGCGGCTTTAGGATGTGTTGGATTCTTGTGTGACCACGGCTGGTCTGGGGATTTGTTAGAATGCTGACTTGACAACGATTACCCCAGGGTTAGTTCGTCAACGTGTACCCTTCCCCTCCCCAGGGATGGGTTGGGATATTGTCCTGACAGATGTATATAGTGCCAGGGATGTGTTAGAAGGTTGTTTGACACTGGGCGCACCAGGGATGGCTTCCGCACTTGGGGACGCACACCAGGGATGGCCTCCCCGCTGGGATCAACCGCAGGATGACATCCGGGCGTGGGATCAGCCCAGCTATGGCGTCGGGGCTGGGGATCACCCTAGGGATGACCTCCGAACTGGGAATCACCCCAGGGAAAGCCTGCCAGGGGATCACCTTAGGGAGGAGGCTGGTGCCTCTCTGGTGGACGCCAGTGTGTTAGCCAGACAACACGAACGCTGCGGCGAACAACGCTCACGTTATTTGTTGTTGAGGATGACCAGGCCTCGACATCCCCCCCACTTCCCTTTTTTTCTGTCGTGATCTCACCAATACTAACCCTGTTCCTGTTGCTTCTGTAGCTTATCATCTTTTTCTCTCCTACCCTCTTCCCCATCATCTTCTCCATCATCATTATCATCATTCACTTCCTTCTCGTCGTCTAATTCACACATCCTCTTGTTTTTGCTGTGTTTGTGGCTTTCCCGTTTCAATCCGCTGCCCCTCCCTAGATGATCCTTCCTGTCTTTTGTTTCTCCCCGTCCTTCGTCCTGTAGGTTTTGTGATCGCGTTTGTAAGGCAGCACCAAACGTCGCTTTCCAGGCCTCCCTCTCACCTCCTGAGTTGTAGGGAGGTTTACTCTCAAACATCAAACAACCCCCACACGGGCTGCCTCCTCTTCCTCCTCCCTCGACCACCCCGTCACGTCACAGCCAGGAATACACCAACTAATTAATATTTGCGATCATGTGGGCGAGAATGTCAACTTGTGTGTGTGTGTGTGTGTGTGTGTGTGTGTGTGTGTGTGTGTGTGGAGGGAGTTACAGCTGCCAAGGACGATGTTTCCTCAAGGGGGAATTTTTTTCATCAGTGACTGATATCTGAACTATAAATCAACCATTTACTTAAATTGGAAAAAAAAAAGTCATCCTTAGTAGAATGTTGCAGATGTTACGATTAATATGTGAATTTGTTTGATTTGTTTCAATCAGTGATATACATTCTCGGCAGTGATATCAGGTTAAGAAGTCGAGTCAGTTTCGGTGACCCAGCACGCGAAATGACCTGACCTCCGTGACCTAAGTTAGGCTTTAGGGGTTAGGAGTGGCAGCAGCCACCACCAGGGCTATAAATAACTAGTTACCAGCGGTCACCAAGCAAGGATGACCTCAGTCCTCTGCCTGCCGGGTATTATGAAACGTCAGTGCAAACATGCGGAGTGAGCGGGTGTCGGGGGATACGTCTGATAGTGGAGTTGTTAAGGTTGGTGTAGCAAGCAGTGTTGGTGTGGGCGGGCGTGTGGCAGGCAGTATTGGTGTGGGCCGGCGTGTGGCAGGCAGTATTGGTGTGGGCGGGCGTGTGGCAGGCAGTGTTGGTGTGGGCGGGCGTGTAGCAAGCAGTGTTGGTGTGAGCGGGTGTGTGGCAGGCAGTATTGGACTGGGCGGGCGTGTTGCAGGCAGTGTTGGTGTGGGCGGGTGTGTGGCAGGCAGTATTTGACTGGGCGGGCGTGTAGCAGGCAGTATTGGTGTGGGCGGGCGTGTGGCAGGCAGTATTGGTGTAGGCGGGCGTGTGGCAGGCAGTATTGGTGTGGGCGGGCGTGTGGCAGGCAGTGTTGGTGTGGGCGGGCGTGTAGCAAGCAGTGTTGGTGTGAGCGGGTGTGTGGCAGGCAGTATTGGACTGGGCGGGCGTGTGGCAGGCAGTGTTGGTGTGGGCGGGCGTGTGGCAGGCAGTATTGGAGTGGGCAGGCAGTATTGGTGTGGGCGGGCGTGTGTCAGGCAGTGTTGGTGTGGGCGTGAATTACCCATTTATAGCTAGGTGAGGGCGTTGTGTGTCAGGCTGGCTGATTTCGTATATGATAATAATAATAATAATAATAGTAATGATAATAATGATAATAATAATAATAATAGTAATAATAATAATGATGATAATAATAACAATAATAAATTGTAAGAATGGGTAACAATAATACTGTAATTGACGAGCGGTTTATTCATTGTGTGTGATGACGTGTACGTGTATTAAGTGTACGTGCATTTGCATTTGTGTGCGTGCGTGTTGTGTGTGACATCACCAGTGTGGTAGGGCAGACTGCCAAGTTCTTGGGCAATAGTGTTTTGGTTGTACAGTTGTACACGTCCCGCCCTTTACCATGTCCATTTATGAATGGCTTCTCTTTTATATATAGATACATCACGGTGTCGAGTTTTCAGTCTTCTTTCTTCATTTTCTACTTCTTGCTTGCCTGTTCTTCTTGGCCTTTTTCTTTTGCCACATCTGGAAGCGTACCCCTTCTCCACGTCTCATTATTTCATCATCTCCATCAGCCTTCGTGTTTCTCATTTCATTATTTCTATACAGAGGCTCCTCCACCCAGCTACCTTCCTCATCCATTCGACCTTTCCCCACTACCTCCCAACCCACAAGCATGTGCCATCCTTTGCTTGAATGTACCCAGGGATGGCCGTGCGATTAGTGCCTCTTGACTAGTGATAAAAGAGAGACGGGGTTCGATCCAGCGCTTAAACAAGTGCGCTGGTCTCTCTCTCTCTCTCTCTCTCTCTCTCTCTCTCTCTCTCTCTCTCTCTCTCTCTCTCTCTCTCTCTCTCTCTCTCTCTCGGTAAGGACTTTAAAACAAACAAGAGTGGACTCGGAGAAATACCTCGATACCGAGGTAAATTTCTGACGAGAATTCAAGACCTTTTTATCGGTAAGATGTGTTGTGCCTCGAGGCTCTCTATTCCTGCTCCACCCCACTATACTGGGAGTGGAGGAATTACATTAAAAGTGATGTGTACGAATAGGCTGTAGTGGTCCCAGTACACGATAGGGAAATTCGCTTACCCTTTTTAATCCAGGCAGCTGTCCTCCACCTCTGTACCCAGTTATGAAGCCTCCGTCTCACCAGCCATCCCTTTATCCCCCAACTTTCCAGCCATACTAGAAGTCCAGACCTTCCCTGTCATATATATATATATATATATATATATATATATATATATATATATATATATATATATATATATATATATATATATATACGGTTGCTTCACTGAACCTCCACTTCCACAATCATTCACCCAGCCTGCTGCCACCCTAATTATTTACTCAGCCAGCTCCCCGCCCCGCCTCCTCAACCGCTGGACCATTTCCCTCACTTCTTAGCCAGATACTTACCCCTCTCTCTCTCCCCTTCTCCACCAACCATATCTCCACCCACACTTCCCCAGCCATGTAACATTTCCCATGTTATGCTCTGTACAGCCATGACGCCCTCTTCCTTATCCCTGGATCCAGGTTCCCGCTACTCCGGCCATGAACCCAGGTCCCCACTACTCCCGCCATGAACCCAGGTCCCCACTACTCCGACCATGAACCCAGTATCCCACCACTCCAGCCATGTACCCAGTCCCACACTTCTGCCATGAACCTCGTTTTCTCCACTTCTTCAAACGCTAAAGCACTTCTTCCGCTACGAATCCAGTCCCTCCATATTCCCAAGCATGAACCCAATTCTCCCACTTCCCCTCTGTAAGCCCAGTTCTCTCACTTCCCTTGTTGCCATAAACCTAGTTCTCCAACATCTTCTCAGCCAACAGCCAAGTTTCAACCACTTTACCAGCCATAAACCTACTAGTTCCCACGACTTCCCCAACTATGAACCCAGTTCCCCGCCTCTCAAACCATGTACCCAACCCCTCCAGCTGCTTAACCATATACACATCTTTGTCCGTAACATCCATGCAGCCAGCCTCCATCATTCTCTCATGTATATTCACCTTCTGCAACGATGCTCTCATCCCCCATACACCCGTGTTGGGCCAAGCATGCATCGTGTAGGTGGAAGCCTCCGTTGCTGGGCCGGACCTCCTGCCGGCCACTGACAGGTTCGCCCTGTTTGGCCGCGAGTGGGCGAGTAGACTAAACCATTAATGAACCTCGGTTCGAACCCAAGACGCGACCTTCTAACGTTACAGACACTCGTGTAGATGTGAGTGAGAATTCTCTACTCTCTTCTGAACCGACAAGACAAACAGTTGGCCTAGTACCTCGTGTGGTTAAGGCTCAGCTCTGCCTGCAGGCGGGGGGGGAAGAGAGGGCAGGGTATCGTGAAGCGTCTTCAGGCAACAGAAAAGGTTGAGAGTTGGTGATAAGAGTTGTAAAGTATGGATGGTGGCGGCCGAGTGGCCCGGCTCTTGGGTCCGGGTAACACTCACTTAGTGGCCGGCGGTCATTGCGCTACATTAGACATGATGTAATATATCCCACTGGTCGATAACGCTCTGATAATGCCAGCAGAAATGAAAGCAGGTGTACAGCTTGCCTCGCAGTTAAGTATTTACGTATGGTTACGTATGTGGGTGTGAAAGATAGTATGCGGTCGTTACAAATTCAGATTGAATGAAGTCTGTGATTATATATATATATATATATATATATATATATATATATATATATATATATATATATATATATAAATTGAGAGTATTGTGTAGTTTGTGTATGTGTGTGATGTTGGGTGCCGGAGTCAACTGAGTATGGGGTGTAAAGTGCCGAGGTTAGTATCGGACGAGAGGCGTGGCTGCTTGACGCCTCCACCACCAACACATGTTCTGTCCTGAAGAGAGAACCTCTCTCTCTCTCTCTCTCTCTCTCTCTCTCTCTCTCTCTCTCTCTCTCTCTCTCTCTCTCTCTCTCTCTCTCTCTCTCTCTTTCTCTCATTGTAGACGGTCGGACAGACTGTAGCATGAGAGGCAAACTCTGGTGATGGTGAAAGTTTGACCCGAGGGAGAATGACCTTTGATCTCATGTTGTTTTCTCCGAGGATGACCTTGTCCCTAAGGTCCCACACTGCCTCAAGCCTTTTCTTGCGTCTCCCAGTGTTTTCTCGGCCCTCAACCCCTCTACCTTCCCCCACACCCACCAGCATTCCCCCATGGTGAGGACAGCCCCAACTTTAACTGTGCCGACGTCACCAACCCCCCCAGTGATATCATGAGCGACATCACCGTAGGACATCAGGGTAACGCCCATATTCTGTTCTCCATCCTCTCTTATTGCGAACCACACATTCCCACTACATACCACCTTCGCTATATGAACCACACATTCCCACTACATACCTTCTTCACTATATGAACCACACGGTCCCACTGCATACCACCTTCACTATATGAACCACACATTCCCACTACATACCTTCTTCACTATATGAACCACACGGTCCCACTGCATACCACCTTCACTATATGAACCACACAGTCTCACTGCATACCACCTTCACTGTATGAACCACAAAGTCCCACTACATACCACCTTCACTGTATGAACCACACGGTCCCACTACATACCACCTTCACTGTATGAACCACACAGTCCCATTACATACCACCTTTATTGCATGAACCACACAGTCCCACTAAATACCACCTTCACTGTATGAACCACACAGTCCCACTACATACCACCTTCACTATATGAACCACATATTCCCACTACATACCACCTTCACTATATGAACCACACAGTCCCACTACATACCACCTTCACTGTATGAACCACACAGTCCCACTACATACCACCTTTACCGTATGAACCACACAGCCCCACTACATACCACCTTCACTGTATGAACCACACGGTCCCACTACATACCACCTTCACTGTATGAACCACAAAGTCCCACTACATACCACTTTCACTGTATGAACCACACGGTCCTACTACATACCACCTTCACTGTATGAACCACACAGTCCCATTACATACCACCTTTATTGCATGAACCACACGGTCCCACTGCATACCACCTTCACTGTATGAACCACACGGTCCCACTACATACCACCTTCACTGCATGAACCACACAGTCCCACTACATACCACCTTCACTGTATGAACCACACGGTCCCACTACATACCACCTTCACTGTATGAACCACACAGTCCCACTACATACCACCTTCACTGTATGAACCACACAGTCCCATTACATACCACCTTCACTGCATGAACCACACAGTCTCAGTACATACCACCTTCACCGTGTGAAGCACACTGTATATACCAACTTCACACTGTATGAACCATTCTGTACTAGTATATACCACCTTCACCTTGTGACCCATTCTGTATCAGTATATACCACCTTCACCGTGTGGACCATTCTGTATCAGTTCGGCCTTATCAAAAGCATTGTACCAACTCGCCCTATTGACCACACTCCCCACAGCGCAAATTTATCTCATTTACCACTTTGTTTACCCAATGGCATCTTAGCTACGTCTCTTCGTTGTACATCAACTGACTTGTATTTCTTTCTTGTATCTCTCCTGATGATGTAATTATTACACGAAAGTGCACTTGGGAACTTACCGTGTTTCATTTTTTTTTCTATTTTTCCCAAAAGAAAGAACAGAGAAGGGGGCCAGGTGAGGATATTCCCACAAAGGCCCAGTCCTCTGTTCTTGACGCTACCTCGCTAATGCGGGAAATGGCAAATAGTATGAAAGAAGAAATATATATATATATATATATATATATATATATATATATATATATATATATATATATATATATATATTATTATTATTATTATTGTTATTTTGCTTTGTCGCTGTCTCCCGCGTTAGCGAGGTAGCGCAAGGAAACAGACGAAAGAATGGCCCAATCAACCCACATACACATGTATATACATACACGTCCACACACGCAAATATTCATGCCTATACATCTCAATGTACACATATATATACACACACAGACATATACATATATACACATGTACATAATTCATACTGTCTGCCTTTATTTATTCCCATCGCCACCTCGCCACACATGGAATAACAACCCCCTCCCCCCTTATGTGTACGAGGTAGCGCAAGGAAAAGACAACAAAGGCTCCATTCGATCACACTCAGTCTCTAGCTGTCATGTAATAATGCACCGAAACCACAGCTCCCTTTCCACATCCAGGCCCCACAGAACTTTCCATGCTTTACCCCAGACGCTTCACATGCCCTGGTTCAATTCATTGACAGCACGTCGACCCCGGTATACCACATGGTTCCAATTCACTCTATTCCTTGCACGCCTTTCACCATCCTGCATGTTCAGGCCCCGATCACTCAAAATCTTTTTCACTCCATCTTTCCACCTCCAGTTTGGTCTCCCACTTCTCTCTTTCCCTCCACCTCTGACACATATATCCTCTTGGTCAATCTTTCCTCACTCATTCTCTCCATGTGACCAAAACACCCTCTTCTGCTCTCTCAACCATACTCTTTTTATTTCCACACATCTCTCTTACCCTTACATTACTTACTCGACCAAACCACCTCACACCACATGTTGTCCTCAGACATCTTATTTCCCGCACATCCACCCTCCTGCGCACAACTCTATCCATAGCCCACGCCTCGCAACCGTACAACATTGTTGGAACCACTATTCCTTCAAACATATCCAGTTTTGCTTTCGGAGATAATCTTCTCGACTTCCAAACATTCTTCAAGGCTCCCAGAATTTTCGCCCCCTCCCCCACCCTATGATTTACTTCCGCTTCCATGGTTCCATCCGCTGCCAGATCCACTCCCTGATATCTAAAACACTTTACTTCCTCCAGTTTTTCTTCCATTCAAACTTACCTCCCAGTAGACTTGACCCTCAACCCTACTGTACCTAATAACCTTGCTCTTATTCACATTTACTCCTAACTTTCTTCTTTCACACACTTTACCAAACTCAGTCACCAGCTTCTGCAGTTTCTCACATGAATCAGCCACCAGCGCTGTATCATCAGCGAACAACAACTGACTCACTATCCCCTGGGGATAGGGGAGAAAGAATACTTCCCACGCATTCCTCACGTGTTGTAGAAGGCGACTAAAGGGGACGGGAGCGGGGGGCCAGAAACCCTCCCCTCCTTGTATTTTAACTTTCTAAAAGGGGAAACAGAAGAAGGAGTCACGTTGGGAGTGCTCATCCTCCTCGAAAGCTCAGATTGGGGTGTCTAAATGTGTGTGGATGTAACCAAGATGAGAAAAAAGGAGAGATAGGTAGTATGTTTGAGGAAAGGAACCTGGATGTCTTGGCTCTGAGTGAAACGAAGTTCAAGAGTAAAGGGGAAGAGTGGTTTGGGAATGTCTTGGGAGTAAAGTTAGGGGTTAGTGAGAGGACAAGAGCAAGGGAAGGAGTAGCACTACTCCTGAAACAGGAGTTGTGGGAGTATGTGATAGAGTGTGAGAAAGTAAATTCTAGATTTATATGGGTAAAACTGAAAATTGATGGATAGAGATGGGTTATTATTGGTGCATATGCACCTGGGCATGAGAAGAAAGATCATGAGAGGCAAGTGTTTTGGGAGCAGCTGAATGAGTGTTTAGTGGTTTTGATGCACAAGACCGGGTTTTGGTGATGGATGATTTGAATGCAAAGGTGAGTAATGTGGCAGTTGAGGGAATAATTGGTATACATGGGGTGTTCAGTGTTGTAAATGGAAATGGTGAAGATTTATGTGCTGAAAAAGGACTGGTGATTGGGAATGCCTGGTTTAAAAAGAGAGATATACATAAGTATACGTATGTAAGTAGGAGAGATGACCAGAGAGCCTTATTGGATTACGTGTTAATCGATAGGCGCGCGAAAGAGAGACTTTTGGATGTTAATGTGCTGAGAGGTGCATCTGGAGGGATGTCTGATCATTATCTTGTGGAGGCGAAGGTGAAGATTTGTAGGGGTTTTCAGAAAAGAAGAGAGAATGTTGGGGTGAAGAGGGTGGTGAGAGTAAGTGAGCTTGGGAAGGTGACTTGTGTGAGGAAGTACCAGGAGAGACTGAGTACAGAATGGAAAAAGGTGAGAACAAAGGACGTAAGGGGAGTGGGGGAGGAATGGGATGTATTTAGGGAAGCAGTGATGGCTTGCGCAAGGGATGCTTGTGGCATGAGAAGCGTGGGAGGTGGGTTGATTAGAAAGGGTTGTGAGTGGTGGGATGAAGAAGTAGGATTATTAATGAAAGAGAAGAGAGAGGCATTTGGACGATTTTTGCATGGAAAAAATGCAAATGAGTGGGAGATGTATAAAAGGAAGAGGCAGGAGGTCAAGAGAAAGGTGTAAGAGGTGAAAAAAGGGGCAAATGAGAGTAGGGTTGAGAGAGTATCATTGAATTTTAGGGAGAATAAAAAGATGTTTTGGAAGGAGGTAAATAAAGTGCGTAAGACAAGGGAGCAAATGGGAACTTCAGTGAAGAGGGCTAATGGGAAGGTGATAACAAGTAGTGGTGATGTGAGAAGGAGATGGAGTGAGTATTTTGAAGGTTTGTTGAATGTGTTTGATGATAGAGTGGCAGATATAGGGTGTTTTGGTCGAGGTGGTGTGCAAAATGAGAGGGTTAGGGAAAATGATTTGGTAAACAGAGAAGAGGTAGTTAAAGCTTTGCGGAAGATGAAAGCCGGCAAGACAGTAGGTTTGGATGGTATTGCAGTGGAATTTATTAAAAAAGAGGGTGACTGTATTGTTGGCTGGTTGGTAAGGTTATTTAATGTATGTATGATTCATGGTAAGGTGCGTGAGGATTGGCGGAATGCGTGCATAGTGCCATTGTACAAAGGCAAAGGGGATAAGAGTGAGTGCTCAAATTACAGAGGTATAAGTTTCTTGAGTATTCCTGGTAAATTATATGGGAGGGTATTGATTGAGAGGGTGAAGGCATGTACAGAGCATCAGATTGGGGAAGAGCAGTGTGGTTTCAGAAGTGGTAGAGGATGTGTGGATCAGGTGTTTGCTTTGAAGAATGTATGTGAGAAATACTTAGAAAAGCAAATGGATTTGTATGTAGCATTTATGGATCTGGAGAAGGCATATGATAGAGTTGATAGAGATGCTCTGTGGAAGGTTTTAAGAATATATGGTGTGGGAGGCAAGTTGTTAGAAGCAGTGAAAAGTTTTTATCGAGGATGTAAGGCATGTTTACGAGTAGGAAGAGAGGAAAGTGATTGGTTCTCAGTGAATGTAGGTTTACGGCAGAGGTGTGTGATGTCTCCATGGTTGTTTATTTGTTTATGGATGGGGTTGCTAGTGAGGTGAATGCACGAGTTTTAGAAAGAGGGGCAAGTATGCAGTCTGTTGTGGATGAGAGAGCTTGGGAAGTGAGTCAGTTGTTGTTCGCTGATGATACAGCGCTGGTGGCTGATTCATGTGAGAAACTGCAGAAGCTGGTGACTGAGTTTGGTAAAGTGTGTGAAAAAAGAAAGCTGAGAGTAAATGTGAATAAGAGCAAGGTTATTAGGTAAAGTAGGGTTGAGGGTCAAGTCAATTGGGAGTTAAGTTTGAATGGATAAAAACTGGAGGAAGTAAAGTGTTTTAGATATCTGGGAGTGGATTTGGCAGCGGATGGAACCATGGAAGCGGAAGTGAATCATAGAGTGGGGGAGGTGGCGAAAATTCTGGGAGCGTTGAAGAATGTGTGGAAGTCGAGAACATTATCTCGGAAAGCAAAACTGGGTATGTTTGAAGGAATAGTGGTTCCAACAATGTTGTATGGTTGCGAGGCGTGGGCTATGGATAGAGTTGTGCGGAGGAGGGTGGATGTGCTGGAAATGAGATGTTTGAGGACAATATGTGTTGTGAGGTGGTTTTTTTTCGAGTGAGTAATGTAAGGGTAGGAGAGATGTGTGGTAATAAAAAGAGTGTGGCTGTGAGAGCAGAAGAGGGTGTTTTGAAATGGTTTGGGCACATGGGGAGAATGAGTGAGGAACGATTGACCAAGAGGATATATGTGTCAGAGGTGGAGGGAACGAGGAGAAGTGGGAGACCAAATTGGAGGTGAAAAGATGGAGTGAAAAAGATTTTGAGTGATCGGGGCCTGAACATGCAGGAGGGTGAAAGGCGGGCAAGGAATAGAGTGAATTGGAACGATGTGGTATACCAGAGTGGACGTGCTGTCACTGGATTGAATCAGGGCATGTGAAGCGTCTGAGGTAAACCATGGAAAGTTCTGTGGGGCCTGGATGTGGAAAGGGAGCTGTGTTTTCGGTGCATTATTACATGACAGCTAGAGACTGAGTGTGAACGAATGTGGCCTTTGTTGTCTTTTCCTAGCGCTACCTCGCACACCTGGGGGGGGGGGGGTTGTTATTTCATGTGTGGCGGGGTGGAGATGGGAATGAATAATGGCAGACAGTATGAATTATGTACATGTGTATATATGTATATGTCTGTGTGTGTATAATTAAGTATGCGTTGAGATGTATAGGTATGTATCTTTGCGTGTGTGGACGTGTGTGTATATATATGTGTATGTGGGTGGGTTGGGCCATTCTTTCGTCCTATCACCAGCACTATACCAACTCACCCTGCTAACCACACCCTCCTTGTATAGCAACTCTGTACGAATTCATATTATGAACTCGAATCGCTGGTTCAAGCTGAGTGTTTGTGGTGTATCGCTGAGTTGCTTTTTTACATTTTGGCACTGGCTGCGTCCAATTGTATGTGTGGGTAATGATAGAGTAAAACGATAATGAACGGTTTATTGAATTTACGTAATCATTCAGCTGAAAATATACGGTTGACCTATTTCAGAATTAGGTCATATTAGTGAACTAATTATCAAAGAGCTTAACATCAAGGTAGAGCTGGATATTTCTGTCTGTCTGTCGGTGATGTGACTACAGTATATAAAACTCTTGACACAGATTTGTATGAAAATCTTTCTGATATATTAGGTAGGACTTGGTGAAGGGATAATAGAAAAGGAAGGAGAATGAAGAAGGGATAGATATGTATAATAGGTTCCACGAATCAGGGATAACCCGGTATGGAAAGGGTATGAGTGGTTGATCATCTAGGCGGCTGTGAACACTTTCGCGTCCACAAAAAGGCCCCCGTTTGCCTGTTAGTTTGTGCCACTGTCAGCGACGAGGTTATTGTGCAACCCTATGCTCATACTGTGAGCGGCAGCAGCGCAGAAGGAGAGGTCAAAAGGTCTTCGTCTGAACCTTTTTACTTAAACTGTGACATAATTGCTTTATTACATATGCTAACAATCTCTCTGATGGTAACTTTTACCAGCTAGATTCAGAAGTGGATATAGTCTGAGAATTTCAGGTATCTCATTATTAGCAATGAGTGTTGTACCTTTTCTTGCAGGGTTTGTTTTGGCTCTATCTTTTCACAGTACAAGGCAGTGTTCAGCTTTGTGTTCAAAGCTCTGGTCACAAACTTTACAACGCTCATCATTAACATTCCATTTAAGGCCATTGGGCTAGGGCCATTTATAATTGTAGCCTAACCTAAGCCAGCAGTTACAACATCTTGTGAGCTGATGATCTTATTACTTTCTCCATGTTCGTGTTTTGCTGTAAACATTTCACTGTGATGGCAAAATCCTTTTTTGATTTTTTGGTTATTTTGTAAACATTGCTTACGTATACAAAGAATAGCACGTCAGTGGGAGTATGGGTGTAGGGCACATATATAGGGGTAGGTGGAGGCAAGTATATATTATACTCTGGATATGATGTATGGACATATGAGGGTGACAGGTGGGCCCGGGTGAGGCCCAAGGGACCCACTGGATCCCTTTCCTGTCAACAAATGTTGATAGCACTGTCCAGAAATGTGCAGGTCACATAATTAGAGGAGAACATTTGTATTTTTCTGTTGCACAGCTGAATGCTGGGCAGGGAGGAACCCCGAGGCAAGGCACATCAAAGACCTTAGTAAACGCAGCTTACACGACCCTAGATATGGTCACATATAGTCAAAGCTAAGAGCAGAGGAGGACAGACAGGGGAAAAAAATGACCCGCAGTGTTACGTGCAAGGAGATCTGAAAGCTTGTATCAGGACCACCGCACTGAACTCAGCGTACCACACAGAACAAGACAGGATGGCACATAACCACAGAAAAACTACCCGACCGCCGACTTCTGACAAGACGTTTAGCATCACTTGGTAATTGCCAACATCCTGGGACTTGTTTCTGGTGCATGAGACAATACAAGCATTTGTATGTGACCATCACCTGACTGAGGCAGATACACCGTTTGCTCTTACCATGAACAGGATTAACAAACTGTATCCTATACGCAGTTGGAGTTAACGTGTAAGGGATGGCACAGCTTCACTTGTTATAACCGTGTATTTATTAGCTTTTTATACTTACGTGATGGTTATGTCAGTAAACAAGGATAATAACCGTAGTTTGAAATATTGTATCTATCAGTAGACCAATGTACGTAAAACCAACCAATTTACAGAGCATTTGAGAAATGAGATCATGCTTTAGAAAATTGAAAGTCCGCTCCCAAATGTAATCCTTTTAAGAGCCTTCAACTACCCTACTATACCCAGGTTGGAAATGGCTAGGAAACAACATTGTGGATGTGAACTTCCTCGGGAAAAGTAAACATAAGGGCAGTGTTCGTCCCTATCTAGCAAACAACAGAACCATCCTTTTGGAATTACGTGTCCCTGTTTTGACCCATGATGCAGACCTTGTATATAGCGTTGCCGCCTCTAATAGTGTTTTTATATTGCAGCCTAAAGGCAGTATGAACGAAGGTGAATCCTAGAAACACTATGCTCCATCACAAGTTAGAATTCTGCTAATTTTTAGTTTCACAGTCAAGGTATATACACAGTGGGAAGAAACGAAGATTATTCCCCTTACTTTGAGAATCCTTTGTTTGTCGCAAAAACATCAGTGAGTAGCTGGCTTGTCCGGGACGTGCACTCTGTCACTGGCATTTGGAACTGTCAGACACATTGCCATCTCCGCGGTATGATGTTCTCATAACAGTGTTTCTTGCTATAGCTTTATTTCTGAAAGCAAGATTGGTGAATGACTCTGGTGAATAACGTGCTGGGCTTTGTTGTACGTGGTATGTTTACGCAGTTTCTTTTGTGTACTTAATTTGTGATGAGAACCATTTGATCAAGAAGTTTTCAACTAATTTTGCGCTGTTCGCTGTTGAAGTTTCTTGGATTTGTGCTTTCATTTACAAATTTTTCTTCAGCTTGGACGAATTTCTGAAATAGTGATTTAGTGACAGTTTTCACGTCTGTTGAAAACGTATATGTATGGTGGAGGCGGGAGGGGTGGGGTGGGGACCTAACACGCAACGGTTTCTCTATGGAAATTAAGATATTTCTTCCATTAAGATATGCCATCACACCTTGCGTCGTTATCTTCATGGTACTTTCTCATTTAGCGTCTCTTCCTTACCGTCCTTTTGATATTCCGTTGGCATTGCTGTTCACCCACCCCACCCCACCCCTAGGGTCCCTGGAGAGCCCTCCTTAATGGCCTCTTCTGAGGTATCAGACATCGCCGACAGGCAGGTCTTGTGGGGTGTGTAGCCCGATCCTTTCAGCTGAGGAACTGTTGCCTCGAGGAAAAACCACATTTGTTGCGTATGTGGTTAGAAATGCCTTTTTTTATGCTGGAATTTTCGTATGGGTTAAGATCTTTATGATTTCGTAGAAATAGAGTCTCAACGAACCCATTGGACTGCTCATTGCCTAAGATTGTTCAGTGCATGATGTGTGTGTGTGTGTGTGTGTGTGTGTGTGTGTGTGTGTGTGTGTGTGTGATGTCAGAAGTTGCCTCACGTCCTGGAGAGAGAGAGAGGAATGTGGTATCCAAGGGTGTCCACATTTTCTAACGCTGTTGATTAGGTTGCCCTTGCGGAGAGCTGCCCCTCATGGGAAGTTTCCCATGTTAAGAAGTGCTCTGATGTAGGAGGACACCCTTGGTGGGGAGATACCCTTGATTTGGGAGGGGAAAACTGTTGGTATGGAGGGGCGCTTGGTGGGGAAGACACCCTTTTTTTTTTTGGAGAAGTGGCCTTGGTAGGGAGGCATCCTTGATGGACATCTACCCTTGGTGGAGAAGATGCCTTGGTGGACAGTTTGCCCATATTACAGAGGGGGCCTTGGCATGGGTGGCATCCCTAGTGGAAGGGGTGGCCACGGTATAGGGTTAGGGAGTGATGATGAGAGGAGGGCGCTCCTAGTGGTCGTTTGAGCTCCCAAAGATAATTTGTAGACAGATGTGGAGGAACCTTCATCTGTCAGGAAACATCGGGATTGCAGGATACAGCTAGGCAGCTGTGGGCGGGGCATCAGACCCAGGAGGGAGACGTTGAACCGGCAGCCACGACGCGTCCTTTGATACACACGGGTGACCTGTTTAAGTGGGTTATATTCCTGTTTTGATACCAGCTTGACATGGCCCTCCCACAACAGAATAGTGCGAGGCACTGGAGCCTCTGAGGGAAAAATACCCTCTTTGCTCCCTCTCCTGTTCCTGCTTTTAGAAAGTGATATTGAAACAAGGGGAGTATTTTCATTCCCCCCCCCCCCCTCTCCCGTGACTTTTAAAGCGCGTGCTTCGGCACACAAGAGATACGTGGGTGGTATTTTTTCTCCCTTGGTCTCCGGGATAATGTTGGAACATCATAGCAGTGTCTGGGACTCTAGGTGATGTGTGTACGCCATGACTCTTGCCACTTGTATAGTCGTGTATATATTTATCATGCTGTCTTCATGCCCGTAGCGAGAAATGGGTCATACGTTTCTCTCCAGGTCATTGTGGTCGAGGTCCCTAACATTTCAGTAAGGACCTTCGGGACAGAAGTCAGTTTTGATAAACATAGATGTTGATTTCCTCTTTCTCTTCAGTTACTGAAAAGTAGTCCGGATGTGTTTTCTCCAGGTGGACGGCGTCTGATGTAATTTGTATCCCATTTTTTTTAGTGTTTTATTTCTTATATAACTATAACGGTTAAACCGATTCCTCTAAGTTTTGTTATTAGGCAGAGAGGAGATCCTCTAAGCTAGCTGGCCAAATGATACGCTTGTGCTTTAGGTGAAGTGTGGGTGGATTATTTCATGCAGGGTCCAGGGTCGTTCACTGCATCCAAATTCCAGCCAGTTCTTACAGTTGCTTGCTCCTCTTGTCATAATCTTCCACACCCTTTTCTGTACTTACCATTTAATTCTCCTTGTGCTAATGAAGCTGATGGTGACTGGTATATTCGTTCATAAGAACTACCCTGACCAGCCAACAGCCAGCCTACGTAAAACCAGAAACCGGTTTAGCCTTGGTATATTCCTGTGGCTGTGCTCAGCACCTGTGTCGTCATGGCAGTGGTATTTCCCCGTAGGACCCGACTACCTTTCTTTTTTCCATGGTACCTCTGCAATGCCTGGTGTTGCAACCCTTTCCTCACTTCGACAGTTGCAGCCCGAGGTGGTAAAGCCCCCAGACATTGCTGCCAAACTCGGAGATGGACTTGGTGTCTGGTCGACGGCAGACAAAAGACGATTGACTTTTAATAAATTAACGTGAGTAGTGCAGGGAAACACATGTGTCTGTTGATGATAGGGAAGTAGAGAAGAGTTACCTGGATGTATATATTCCTGCCGTGTACGTGCACATCTGTTACCTAAACCATCACAGTCAGTCGATACTGCAAACAGATGCAACTTTGCTTCTGCTTGTTGGGAACATACACAGGCAAATTATAAGGTGGAACCAGTTCTTAGCTATTCTCGACCACTGCCCACCCCTGACGGATAACCACAGACTGGATACAGGAGTGTCTTTTTTTCCGTCTTTTTACATCCTTTTGAGACTTGCAAATATGACGATTATTGCTCCTGCGTCAGAGAAGCCGTGGCACAGGATCCTTGTAGGGCATTTAGGGTCAGACTTAGCGTTCCTCCGGCTTCCTTTTTCTTCTTTGCCAGTCCGCCTCAGCTCTCGTTTTCTATAATCCTGTTGCTTGTCCTTGCATATTACGTCCTGGTCGTTCCACTGACCTCAGATGTGGCTGCCGGTGGTGTTGGTGTCAGGTGTGCCGGTCCCTCCTCCTGCACCACCACCACCACCACCATCGGAGAGCGAGACGACCCTGATGCACCGTTGGTCGCTGGCGTGAGGCTCATGTTTTGCTGTTGATATTAGCATAACCCTGGGACGGTGGTTACCGCGCTGGTGCTGTTTCTTGGGGGGCCCGGTGGCTACAGCTGGTGCTGTTCCTTGGGCCGCTGGCTACTGTTGCTGCTTGTTCCGTAGGCTGTTAGTAACTACTAGGTCTGTCTTTAAGCCAGATGGCTGCAGCTGCTGATGTTACTGCGGTTACTGGTCAGCTCTGCTATCGTTGTTAAGGCCACTCGCAGCCACTGATGCTGTGTCTGGGTCTGCTTGTGGTGTTGGCTACCACTGGTGCGTTTCCAGAGGTAGCAGGCTATCGCTGGCGCTGTTTTAGGGCAGGTGGCTACCTCTGGTGCTCTTCTTAGGGCCTTTTGCTGCCGTTGGTGCTGAGTTTAGGGCAGCTGGCTACTGTTGCTGACCTTAGGACCTTTAGCTGCCGTTGATGCTGATCTAGGGGCTGTCTTCTGAGGCAAGTGATGCTGCTATGGCTGCTGGCATACCGCTAGTGCTGTTTCAAGGTAGATCAGTGTTTGGCCCGTACCACCCTCACCGTGGAGATACACGCCCAAGATTGTTCATATATATGTTGCCATTGTATTAACTGTTCAGTAATATTCTTAGAAAATTTGTTGTTGGTATTTGTAACATGCTTCCCAACGGCTGCTCTGGCGGCGACCAAGGAACTGGACTTGTCAGCTGGCTCGTGTGAGAAACGATACCCAAGACTTGACCTGTTGGCAAGCTGATGGCAGTGACGATTGGTACTTGGTGGAACGAGCAACATCTGTCTCTGTTTTGCCTGTTATGTATGTTCCATCCCTGACTCTTGAGTTGTCCATTGAGCAACACCTCCCATAGTATCACCAAACAAGTGTGTTCCATGGATGCGTGTTTTTGTGTTGGATATTGAGCAGTGCGAGTCAAGAGTCGTACCTGTCATGACTGGTATGTTCTGTACACAAGTATGAGATGGACCTTAAGCGATACTTGTCAACGTCTCACTGAACATCTGTGTTCTGTGCTTGACTTTGTGATTGGGTATTAAGCAACTTCTTTTACAGTGTTACTGGACAAATGTGTTCCATCCTCGTGTCCATGGTGGACACTAATCAACACTTGCCAGAGTCTCAAAGTCTCTGCCGAAGTGTAAACAACTTTTAGTCTTTTTTGATTGCCTTATCTGAAACACTGTTGCACACAAGGGCTGTCGAATGTTTCATCGTCAGTTAATATTTATACTCCTCTACTACACCATAGATCAAAAGTAATTCAAGCATTTCGACAAGATGGCTGAATAAGATTTAGACATTGTTTCCACTCTGGAGATTTTGTAAGTTCTCTGTTCCAGTGGAGTTTAGCAGTCTTCGTCATTTTGTCTCGGCCTTACAAGACTGCTTCATGGTGTACAGGCCACTAATAGCCTCGGTACATGAGGTTCCCACCGTAAAAAGTGTTCCAAGCCCGTCACAAATGCACCTTCCGTTTATTTACTTTAGGTGAAGTTAAAAAAAGAATTGGATCTCATGCTGAACCTAATGTCCGAGACTGTGGTCATTGTTAACAGATAATTCAATGGATTGTTCGTATAGATTTTAGTGTCATGGTCGTTTGTAAGTGTATGTTTCTCTTACCTTTTACTGAACGTGAGACATGCACGGGCTGTCGGGAGTCAAACCCGCATAGGTTCGAATCCTGGTTGCGGCAGTCGGCCCATGATCCACCCAGCTCTTCATCCTCCTCTTAGGGCTGGTTGATAGATGGGTACCTGGCTCAGGCTGGTGTGTGTGTGTGTGTGTGTGTGTGTGTGTGTGTGTGTGTGTGTGTGTGTGTGTGTGTGTGTGTGTGTGTGTATACTTACATAGGATTAAAACATGGTACACATAAACAACGGTAACACAAGTAACAGCGTTGCCCCCTTGGGTAACAAGTTACACTTCTGCACCCAGAGTAACACCAGTAGCAGCCTGGCTCCCAGGGTAACACAAGTAACAGCGTTGCCCCCTTGGGTAACAAGATACACTTCTGCACCCAGAGTAACACCAGTAGCAGCCTGGCTCCCAGGGTAACACAAGTAACAGCCTGACTCAGGCAACAAGTAGGAGTCTTGTTTCCAGAGTTAACACCAGTATTAGCATGGTTCCCAGGGTAACAACAGTAACACCCTGACTCGCAGTAATAGTCTGGCTCCCAGGGTAACACCATTAATAGCTGGCTAGGTCAGAAGATGGCCAAAGAAAGTTGGTCCCCATCCCCCCAAGTTAAGAGAGAATGATAAGGGGCCGTTACGTAAGACCCGTTGCTCTGACCACCGGTTATAGAGTACGTTGTTTTTGTCTCAGTGTTACAAGTAACACTGTTGGTGTATCTGCTGGAGTGATGTGAGCTCTTACCACAGTGTCGCGTGACCAGCTTAGCGGAGAGAGATATTCCTCCTACGTACGGAGACATACGCAGATCCTCGCACGTACGGAGACGTGCGCAGATCCTCGCACGTACGGAGACGTGCGCAGATCCTCGCACGCACGGAGACGTGCGCAGATCCTCGCACGTACGGAGACGTGCGCAGATATCAGCCCTGCCAGAAAAGATAAGGGATAGAGAAAATATGGATGGGAGGGAGGGAGCAATTATGTAAGTGGACGGATAGAATATTTCAGGGAGAGGGAACGAGTTGAGGGAGAAGTCAGCCTCAGCTGACGGACGGTGGCTGGGGGTTATCATGACAGACTCATCATTGAGGGTGACGAACTACGCTCCCTCCAGCCTCTACATCCCCACCAATCTCGGCCAGTCAGCATCAACAACCAGAGAATGATAGCATGAGAGAGCCCCCACACCCTTATAAGGCCCTGCATTATCGCCTCTACTGCACCTGCACCGATGATCCAACCAGGTCAATGGTCGAGGAGTATAAATGCTGGATCACCTCTTCGTCGTCCAGGCTGTTAAACTGTACAGCTCAGCTGAACAACAGGATTCTATTTATATCCTTGGCCACCTGTGTTGTACGACTGTCGCGTTGTAGACAGTTTTCGTTCTAAGATATTTATTTGCAAGATGTACATAGAGCATTTCACCGAGAGTATGGGTAGTAGGTGGAGGCAAATACAGAGCTCAATGTGGGCACAGTACATTACAGAAACACTCACACAAAAAGATCGTTGCAAGCAGGATGTTTTCCAGCGAACCAATGATTTGTAAAAGTCAGATTTGATATAACGTGTCAGTCGTTTCGATGGATGGTTTTAGGGGGCTGTTAGGGGAAGGGATGAGTTACATAGACACACAGACCACACATACCCCAAAGGTTCAAGCGAGATGGTCTGTTCTTACCTGAAAAAGATGCGGTCCGCTTAAAAGCAGCGGAAGAAAACGATATAGCAAAGCCAAGGCTCTCCACCCTCCACAGAGTGAGTTCAGGACGTGACCATGACTAGAGGCCAGTGTGGATCTCATGGGTAGTTCCCCTCTCGACCTTGTTGGTCGACTGTGCTCCTCGCTATACCTGCTTCACTTCCTGTCGGGGCTGCAGAAGGTTGAAATACCAGGCCCTCCCTCCCAGAGTCATCGTGAAGTGTGTTGGGAAGGACTCTGTGACGTGTAGGGCGGCTTGTATCGCAGCAGTTTTAAGACGTCTTTTCTGACTGTAACTCCTGCACGCCGCCGGCTACCATCGATAGCTTTAAGAGAAATTAAGGTATACTGGAAGAGGTTCTAGTAACTCCATCGGAAGTAGGACATAAGCAAGGTTGAAGACGCAAATGTTCCATTATGTGTCGAGCAGTGACGTGGTCGGCTGGTGTCCGGGAGTCGTGCCGCCGCATAATGTACTTACCTGCCGCCAGCCCGCGCACCTGCCCTCCACCACGCCACCCTCACTCGCTCCCTCCACACTTCGGACATATCTCCGTCGGAGTTTCCCACAGCGGGCGTCGTAAGGGTGTAACAGCCTCGTGTGAGGTACTCACGCTCCTTAACTCGACGCCTGCGGGGAACTAGTCTGTATAAGCAAGTCGTTATAGCAGTTGTTAGTACATGATCTACGTATTAAATTTCAATAATGATGTAAGGCACAAGTTGATGTTCAGGTCATTTTGTGAAGTGATAACTTCAGTGCGTTAAGTAATAGCTTCAGTGCCAGATTGCTGACATTTTTCAATTGTTACCTTCATTTGTCGGAGGTTCCAACGCATGGGGAATGGTGTGGCGAGACTTGGGAGTGCTTTGGTAAGGAGGAGGGTCGGTGTGGTGTGGCCCGGGGCCTGCTGGGGAACCCTGCCTGCCACGCACAACCTCTAGCGACACAGTTAAGACAATTGAGATATTACCTCCGCCATATTTGTCTGGGTCCGTCTTGCAGGGCTGTAGGGACACGACCCACCGCCCACCACGAACCCACCTCGTGTGCTTAACCTCCCAGAGTATTGTTTAGAGTCATAATCATTCTCAAACTACACGTAGTTAAAGCTGATGATTGTTTCCCCTTGGTCCATGTACCATCTCTACAGTCATGAGGGTCGAATCTTGGGTGGAACTGGTGGTGATGCAGCAGGTTAGATGTGTGCCCTACATGTCGGCCTCCAGGGATGGCCGCTGGAAGGTAGGGTGCCAAGGCTAATGTGTGGGACCGACGTGTTTCTGGCGAACATTTCTGTCGTCGCATGTACTTATATGATCTACCTTCACTTTTTAATTATTCCAATACCGTGCCAAAAAAAAAAATCGAATAGGCGATAAATCAGAGATGACTTTTTATGTTTATTCTTGGGAAGTTAATGTATGCTGCTCTTGTTTGCACTGTGTTCATTGAGAAATCAAAAGTTTAGCTGGACAAGATGATATTTCACTCCTCTGGCTTATGGCGGTGCAGGTGTACCGCAAACATGACCCCTGCCTGTACACGGACATGGCCATAACATCATCTCTTAGAGGTGCCAGTGCCCGTGAAGGTCCATACAGACGGCAGGAATGACCGGGTGTTATTGTTATGGTGGATCACGCTTGGTCGTCACCTCCGTCAACATGGCCGCCTTTGTCCTGGGGAGGCCGCCCTCGCTCTCCGTCACGTCCCTTCACGGACACCTTCACTCCTTCACACCCCCCAGCCAAACATTACCTGGGTCTTCATAAAGCTTGTGGTGTTGTAGGGGGTTACGTGTCGTGGTGTAGGGGGTTACGTCTCGTGGTGGTTTAGGGGTTACGTGTCGTGGTGTTGTAGAGGGTTACGTCTCTTGGTGTTGTAGGGGGTTACATTTCGTGTTGTTGTAGGGGGTTACGTCTCGTGGTGTTGTAGAGGGTTACGTCTCGTGGTGTTGTAGGGGGTTACGTCTCGTGGTGTTGTAGGGGGTTACGTGTCGTGGTGTTGTAGGGGGTTACGTCTCGTGGTGTTGTAGGGGGTTACGTCTCGTGGTGTTGTAGGGGGTTACGTCTCGTGGTGTTGTAGGGGGTTACGTGTCGTGGTGTTGTAGGGGGTTACGTCTCGTGGTGTTGTAGAGGGTTACGTCTCGTGGTGTTGTAGGGGGTTACGTCTCATTGTGTTGTAGAGGGTTACGTCTCGTGTTGTTGTAGGGGGTTACATTTCGTGTTGTTGTAGGGGGTTACGTCTCGTGTTGTTGTAGGGGGTTACGTCTCGTGGTGTTGTAGAGGGTTACGTCTCGTGGTGTTGTAGGGGGTTACATTTCGTGTTGTTGTAGGGGGTTACGTCTCGTGGTGTTGTAGGGGGTTACGTCTCGTGGTGTTGTAGGGGGTTACGTCTCGTGGTGTTGTAGGGGGTGACGTCTCATTGTGTTGTAGAGGGTTACGTCTCGTGTTGTTGTAGGGGGTTACATTTCGTGTTGTTGTAGGGGGTTACGTCTCGTGTTGTTGTAGGGGGTTACATTTCGTGTTGTTGTAGGGGGTTACGTCTCGTGGTGTTGTAGAGGGTTACGTCTCGTGGTGTTGTAGGGGGTTACATTTCGTGTTGTTGTAGGGGGTTACGTCTCGTGGTGTTGTAGGGGGTTACGTCTCGTGGTGTTGTAGGGGGTTACGTCTCGTGGTGTTGTAGGGGGTTACGTCTCGTGGTGTTGTAGGGGGTTACGTCTCGTGGTGTTGTAGGGGGTTACGTCTCGTTGTGTTGTAGGGGGTTACGTCTCGTGGTGTTGTAGGGGGTTACGTCTCGTGGTGTTGTAGGGGGGTTACGTCTCTTGGTGTTGTAGAGGGATACGTCTCGTGATGATGTAGGGGGTTACGTCTCGTGGTGTTGTAGGGGGTTACGTCTCATTGTGTTGTAGGGGGTTACGTCTCTTGGTGTTGTAGGGGGTTACATTTCGCGTTGTTGTTGGGGGTTACGTCTCGTGGTGTTGTAGGGGGTTACGTCTCATTGTGTTGTAGGGGGTTACGTCTCGTGGTGTTGTAGGGGGTTACATTTCGCGTTGTTGTTGGGGGTTACGTCTCGTGGTGTTGTAGGGGGTTACGTCTCGTGGTGTTGTAGGGGGTTACGTCTCATTGTGTTGTAGGGGGTTACGTCTCTTGGTGTTGTAGGGGGTTACGTCTCGTTGTGTTGTAGGGGGTTACGTCTCGTGGTGTTGTAGGGGGTTACGTCTCGTGGTGTTGTAGGGGGGTTACGTCTCTTGGTGTTGTAGGGGGTTACGTCTCGTGGTGTTGTAGGGGGGTTACGTCTCTTGGTGTTGTAGGGGGTTACGTCTCGTGGTGTTGTAGGGGGTTACGTCTCGTGGTGCTACGTGATAACCATATCGTGGTCATTATCTTCATCTATGGTGGCGGCGTTGCTGTTCATGTGGTTGCCGTTAATGTGGCTGCTACTGTGGGATCTGGTTATTCCAGTTCCTTGGTATCTGAGGAAATCATTTTTTCTTGTTCTTGCCTTACCTTACCCGCCTCATCCCTCTCTCATATTTCCTCCCTCCAAGTTGGATTAACTTTCCAAAGCTTCGTATTTGAGAGCCTTAAGGGAGAGCCTGATGAAGACATGCTCAATATCACTCCGAACAGGCGATCTTGCTTAGTCTCACGCGCAGGCTACATCACCTTTCTTCTTAACTGTGTCGTTAAAACACATTTTGACAGTAAACTGCGTCTTTCTCAGCTGCTATAGGCCTGCCGAAGACGTTGTGAAACTCCCCGCCAGTTCCCTTGTAAAACAAACAGTAATGGACGAGTCAGGTTTAGCCCTGCCATTATTCCCTTCAAGTGAAGTGAAGTTTGTTTAGGTCAAGTCGAGGACGTAATGGGACATTAAGATGACTGGCAGTGGTTGTCTGGACCGTGTGTGTGTGTGTGTGTGTGTGTGTGTGTGTGTGTGTGTGGAGGAAGGTTTTGTAGCGCAGAATTCCAGGGAGAGGCCAGAGGTGAGGGGTTACTGCTAATGCTGCAGGGTCGGGTGCCCTCTGGGCTTGCTGCAGGCTGCGACGACTGGCAGTGGTGCTGAATCTCATTACATTATCGATTGTACCGAGGCCAGCCATGAGTTGTGTGTAGGAGGAGGGTGTTGTTGCTGGAGCTGAGGACCATCGTAGAAGTAGCGCCGGGGAGAGTAGAGTCAACGAGTGTGTAAATTTTATGGTATAAAACTGGCATATCCATAGCCATGAGGACCCCGTACTTATTGTCCATGGGTGTGCCAGTCCTTGACTGTGTAATTTAAACTTTTGTTTCAAATAGGCTCGATTCCTGATTGCGGCAGACGGTCCACAGTGAACCCAGCTTTTCATCCTTCTCTAGGAGTTGGTCGGTAAATTAGGTACCTGGCTAAGCTAGAATATATGTGTCAAAAGTGGAGGGAACAAAGAGAAGCGGGAGACCAGATTGAGGTGGAAGGATGGAGCAAGAAAGATTTTGAGTGATTGGGGCCTGAACATACAGAAGGGTGAGAGGCTTGCAAGGAATAGAGTGAATTGGAACGATGTAGTATACCGAGGTCGACGTGCTGTCAGTGCTCTGATCCAGGGGATGTGAAACGTCTGGGGTAAACCATAGAAAGGTCTGTGGGGCCTGGATGTGGATAGGGAGCTGTGGTTTCGGTGCTTCACACATGACAACTAGAGACTGAATGTGAACGAATGTGGTCTTTTTTGTCTGTTTTCCTGGAGCTTCCTCGCTGACGCAGGGGGTAACGATGCTATTTCCTGTGGGGCGAGGTAGCACCAGCAGTGGAAGAAGGCTAGCAGGTATGAATATGTACATGTGTATACATGTATATATATATATATATATATATATATATATATATATATATATATATATATATATATATATACATATATATATATATATATATATATTATTTTATCTATTTTGCTTTGTCGCTGTGTCCCGCGTTAGCAAGGTAGCGCAAGGAAACAGACGAAAGAATGGCCCAACCCACCCACATACACATGTATATACATACACGTCCACACACGCAAATATACATACCTATACATCTCATTGTACACATATATATACACACACAGACATATACATATATACACATGTACACAATTCATACTGTCTGCCTTTATTTATTCCCATCGCCACTCCGCCACACATGGAATAACAACCCTTTCCCCCCTCATGTGTGCGAGGTAGCGCTAGGAAAAGACAACAGAGGCCCCATTCGTTCACACTCAGTCTCTACCTGTCATGTAATAATGCACCGAAACCACAGCTCCCTTTCCACATCCAGGCCCCACAGAACTTTCATGGTTTATCCCAGACGCTTCACATGCCCTGGTTCAATCCATTGACAGCACGTCAACCCCGGTATACCACATCGTTCCAATTCACTCTATTCCTTGCACGCCTTTCACCCTCCTGCATGTTCAGGCCCCGATCACTCAAAATCTTTTTCACTCCATCTTTCCACCTCCAATTTGGTCTCCCACTTCTCCTCGTTCCCTCCACCTCTGACAAATATATCCTCTTGGTCAATCTTTCCTCACTCATTCTCTCCATGTGACCAAACCATTTCAAAACACCCTCTTCTGCTCTCTCAACCACACTCTTTTTATTTCCTCACATCTCTCTCACCCTTACATTACTTACTCGATCAAACCACCTCACCCCACATATTGTCCTCAAACATCTCATTTCCAGCACATCCACCCTCTTCCGCACAACTCTATCCATAGCCCACGCCTCGCAACCATACATCATTGTTGGAACCACTATTCCTTCAAACATACCCATACCCTCGACTTCCACACATTCTTCAACGCTCCCAGAACTTTCGCCCCCTCCCCCATTCTATGATTCACTTCTGCTTCCATGGTTCCATCCGATGCCAGATCCACTCCCAGATATCTAAAACACTGTACTTCCTCCAGTTTTTCTCCATTCAAACTTACCTCCCAATTGACTTGACCTTCAACCCTACTGTACCTAATAACCTTGCTATTATTCACATTTACTCTTAACTTTCTTCTTTCACACACTTTACCAAACTCAGTCACCAGCTTCTGCAGTTTCTCACATGAATCAGCCACCAGCGCTGTATCATCAGCGAACAACAACTGACTCACTTCCCAAGCTCTCTCATCCACAACAAACTGCATACTTTCCCCTCTTTCCAAAACTCTTGCATTCACCTCCCTAACAACCCCATCCATAAACAAATTAAACAACCATGGAGGCATCTCACACCCCTGCCGCAAACCTACATTCACTGAGAACCAATCACTTTCCTCCCTTCCTACACGTACACATGCCTTACATCCTCGATAAAAACTTTTCACTGCTTCTAACAACTTGCCTCCCACACCATATATTCTTAATACCTTCCACAGAGCATCTCTATCAACTCTATCATATGCCTTCTCCAGATCCATAAATGCTACATACAAACCCATTTGCTTTTCTAAGTATTTCTCACATATATTCTTGAAAGCATACACCTGATCCACGCATCGTCTACCACTTCTGAAACCACACTGCTATTCCCCAATCTGTTGCTCTGTACATGCTTTCACCCTCTCAGTCAATTCCCTCCCATATAATTTCCCAGGAATACTCAACAAACTTATACCTGTAATTACTCTGTAATTTGAGCACTCACCTTTATCCCCTTTGCCTTTGTACAGTAGCACTATGCATACATTCCGCCAATCGTCAGGCACCTCACCATTAAATATCCTTACCCATCAGTCAACAACACAGTCACCCCCTTTTTTAATAGATTCCACTGCAATACCATCCAAACCCGCTGCCTTGCCGGCTTTCATCTTCCGCAAAGCTTTTACTACCTCTTCTCTGTTTAATGAATCATTCTCCCTAATGTTTAATAAATCATTCTCCCTAACCCTCTCACTTCGCACACCACCTCGACCAAAACACCCTATATCTGTTACTCTATCATCTAACACATTCAACAAACCTTCAAAATACTCACTCCATCTCCTTCTCACATCACCATTACTTGTTATAACCTCCCCATTAGCCCCCTTCACCGATGATCCTATTTGTTCTCCTGTCTTATGGACTTTATTTACCTCCTTACAAAACTTCTTTTTATTCTCCCTAAAATTTAATGATACTCTCTCACCCCAGCTCTCATTTGCCCTCTTTTTCACCTCTTGCATCTTTCTCTTGACCTCCTGCCTTTTTCTTTTATACATCTCCCAGTCATTTGCATTATTTCCCTGCAAAAATCGTCTAAATGCCTCTCTCTTTTCTTTCACTAATAATCTTACTTCTTCATCCCACCACTTACTACCCTTTCAAATCTGCCCACCTCCCACGCTTCTCATGCCACAAGAATGTGTTGCGCAAGCCATCACTGCTTCCCTAAATACATCCCATTCCTCCCCCACTCCCCTTACCTCCTTTGTTCTCACCTTTTTCCATTCTACACACAATGTCTCGTGGTACTTCCTCACACAGGTCTTTCCCAAGCTCACTTACTCCCACCACTCTCTTCACCCCAACATTCTCCCTTCTTCTCTGAAAACCTCTACAAATCTTCACCTTCGCCTCCACAAGATAATGATCAGACATCCCTCCAGTTGCACCTCTCCGCACATTAACATCCAAAAGTCTCTCTTTCACGCGCCTATCAATTAACACATAATCCAATATCGCTCTCTGGCCATCTCTCCTATTTACATATGTATACTTATTGATATCTCTTTTTAAACCAGGTATTCCCAATCACCAGTCCTTTTTCAGCACATAAATCTACAAGCTCTTCACCATTCCCATTTACAACACTGAACACCCCGTGTACACCTATTATTCCCTGAACTGCCACATTACTCACCTTTGCATTCAAATCACCCATCACTTTAACCCGGTCTCGTGCATGAAAACTACTAACACACTCGCTCAGCTGCTCCCAAAATACTTGCCTTTCATGATCTTTCTTCTCATGCCCTGGTGCATATGCACCAATAATCACCCATCTCTCTCCATCCACTTTCAGTTTTACCCATATCAATCTAGAGTTTACTTTCTTACACTCTATTACATACTCCCACCACTCCTGTTTCAGAATTAGTGCTTTCATACACTCAATCACCTACTCGCCTCACTCCTGTTTCAGTAGTGCTACTCCTTCCCTTGCTCTTGCCCTCTCACCAACCCCTGACTGTACTCCCAAAACATTTCCAAACCACTCTTCCCCTTTACCCTTGAGCTTCGTTTCACTCGGAGCGAAAACATCCAGGTTCCTTTCCTCAAACATATTACCTATTTCTCCTTTTTTTCTCATCTTGATTACATCCACACACATTTAGACAACCCAATCTGAGCCTTCGAGGGGGATGAGCACTCCCCACATGACTCCTTCTTCTGTTTCTCCTTTTAGAAAGTTAAAATACAATGAGGGGAGGGTTTCTACCCTCCTGCTCCCGTCCCCTTTAGTCGCCTTCTACGACACGTGGGAAGTATTCTTTCTCCCCTATCACCCTACACACACACACACACACACACACACACACACATATATATATATATATATATATATATATATATATATATATATATATATATATATATATATATATATATATACAATCGGAAATCTGTGTTCATAGCTACTGTAAGACAAATCTTGGTATTTTGCGGAACGTAATGATAATTGGTGAAAATTTTTCATTTGTCATTAACTGGTACACTAATATAGATACGATTCGACTGTGCATAAATGTGATTTATTTCCAGTGTTATTTGTTCCTGTAACCTTTTCCATGAATTAGTGGACTCTTAACGAACAAATTATTTTTCCGTTTTCTTTCACGGTACGAAATTGTTGCCTCTGTGTTCCATTTTCTGTTGGAAGTCTCCTTATCTTTGCTTTTTTGGTTTTTACTGTTCTAGTAATAGTCGTGTGTGAGTCAACATGTCAATTATGTTTTTCTTTATAATACTCTTCGCTCATCCTGTGCTTTTCTCGCTCAACATGTTATCATCCTTTCTCTCTCTCTCTCTCTCTCTCTCTCTCTCTCTCTCTCTCTCTCTCTCTCTCTCTCTCTCTCTCTCTCTCTCTCTCTCTCTCTCCCTCTGCGCCCTCATTATCCCCTAACTAAATTGTTTGTTCCCCACTTTGGCCCATGCCGCCATTCTGCCCCCAACTCTCCCAAACTGCCACTCTCATCTTGATATGAACTCTTTTTTCCCCCACCCCTTCGCTACATTCTCCAAATCATGGCGTGTCTCACTCACCCTCTCGCCACCAGCCTTTCCCCGAGGGCTGTGCCACCTCTCACGTACTCCATTACGTCCTTCTATCCCCTCTACCTCCACGTTTGTCCTTGTCCTAAATCATACTGACTCCACACCAATGAATGAATGAATGAATGATGATAGAAAAGTCCCTTCCGAGGAGGGGCGGGAAAGGAGAAGGGGGAAAGAGCAAGAAATTGTAAGAGGAAGTGAATTTTAGTGGGAGGAAAAGGGCCAGGGCTCAACCCAGCTTGCATTGGAAGAAATGTGGTGATGAGAGCGGAGGCCAAGGTTTTTTTTTTTTTTTTTTTTTTTTTTTTTTTTTTTTTTTTTTAGGAGATGGATCAGATGTCTGACTGATGGCCACTGATGATACCAAGACGTTCCCAGCCTTTTTTTTTTTTTTTTTCTTTTTTTTTTTTTAAAATCGAGGAGATGGATCAAATTTCTGACTGATGGCCACTGATGTTACCAAGACTCTTCCTCCCTGGACTTAGCAGTAAGATCTATAGAGTTTTTTAGTTCGTTAATATATTGGCACTGGATGTTGTCCAGGTTGTATATTGAACATGTTACCTGGGTGGTCTATTCCCAGGAGATTGTTGAAGTAATCAATCCAGTGCGTGTGATGAATTTGAAATCGCTCTACTTGTCTTTCAAACAGTTCCCTCCAGTAGATGTTTAGAGGAGGGATTCGTGCTCTCTCGTGAAGTACTGTGTTCCTGACGAACTCGTGCCATTTGATGTTAAAAATCCAACGTAGAGCTTTGTTCTGGATGACTTGGAGTGCACGGATGTTGGATTTGGCTCCGAGTTCGAGAGCTGATGGGGCGTATGTGATAAGAGGTCGTATTAATGCCTTGTAGAGGTGCAATTTGGTTTTGAATTGCGCCTCTCTGAATCTATACAATTTCGCGAGCTCCGCTCTCGCGATAGCCGCCCTGGATTGTAGATGGTGGTTCATTCTCAGGTGTACATCATAGTTTAGGCCCAGGACAATGTTGGTGTTTGAGATAGGAATGGGCGCCTGACGGTGTATTTGGGAGTGTAGGTAGACATTAGTTATGTTGTATCTCTGACGTACATTAAAGTAGGATATGTTGGATTTTGCAGGATTTGTTTTAATCCTCCATTTTAACTCCCAGAGCGATACGTGGTCAATTTCCTGTTGGGCTCTATTGATTAAGTGAGTGAGGATTCTGGCTCTGATTAGCTGTGTGACATCATCTGCATACTGGAGAGTGATGGAGTCCGGGTGTATCGGATTGGGAAGATCATTTGAATAGAGTGTGTAGAGAGTGGGGGCCAGCACGGAGCCTTGGGGTACACCGGCATTAAGGAAGAAGTAGTTTGAGTAAGTGTTTCTGTATTTGATTCGGGTTTTTCTGTTGCTAAGATAGTTAGAGAGAAGCTTAATGGTGGGGCGTGGGAGTTGGAATTGGGTGCTTAGTTTGTACCTCAATCCATCGTGCCACACGGTGTCAAAGGCTTTTTCAACATCTTTTGTGAATAGTGCGGTCATTTTGCGTGGCCGCGTGTTGTTTCTTATGTAGTTCGTAATGATGTTGAGTTCATCTTGTGTGGAGCGATGTTGGTGAAAGCCAAACTGTTTGTGTGAGAGTAGGTTGTTGTTTGTGAGGTGTTGTCTAAGTCTGTTGTTTATAATTCTTTCAAATGTCTTCCCAATGGACTCCAGTAGGCTGATGGGTCTGTAGTTCATGGGGTCTCTGTTGGTTTTGTTGGGTTTGGGAATCATTATGGTTGTTGCTGTTTTGAAAGCCGCGGGAAAATAGCCAGAGGCTAGTGCCGCGTTGAAGAGGGAGGTGATGGCTCTAATTGTGTTGTTGGGGAGTTGTGTGAGTAGTTGGTAACCAATACCTGAGTTACCTGGGGCTACTTTGGGTGATTTGAGAAGGAGGAATTTGACCTCGATCGATCTTATGGGAGTTGTGAGTAGGTGGTCGTGTGAAAGCGATTGGAGATGTATGATCTGTTCTGGGTAGAAGTGAGTGGGTCTGTTTTGTATGTGTTGTGTGACAATTTGAGTGTTTTCGTACGCCAAAGGGTGAGGTGGGTGCGGGTGAAAGATACCTTCCCAGTGTTTTTGAAAAATGTTGGCAATGTCTTGTGGGTTATGGTGTAGGGTGTTGTTGTCTTTTAGCCCATCGAAGTTTGTTATCGGTGCTCCTTTGAGTTTTCGGATTCTGTTCCAAAATTCTCGAGGAGATTTGATACGGTGTAGTTCTGTTGTGGTGATAAGAGATTTCCAGTGTCTATTGTGGTCTTCTAGAAGGCTGTTGAGTGTGTGGTTTCGTAGGGAGGTGAGGTCCCATTGTACTAGGCCCAATCGACGTCTGTTTTGTTCGAAGCGTCGACGGTAGCACGACAGAAGTCTTTTTGTTTTTGGAGAAGGAAAGAAGGAATATCTTGAAGTGTATGAAGATTTGGGGATAGAGTTGTTAGCTGCCTGTGTGATTGTTCCATGTATATGTTCTATTTCTGTGTCTATTAGTGTTATTGGGTGGTTTTCATAATTTGTGGTGTATGTGCAGTTGGAGAGAGTGTCTTTGAAGCTCTCCCAGTCCGCTCTATTGTAGTTGTAGTGTGAGGGTGATGGGACGAGGATAGGGTTAGGCGAGAGATGAAGAAGGATAGGGATGTGGTCGGAACCACACAGTGGTCCTGGAGACAAGTAATTATGAAGATAATTGCTGGCTCTGTTGGAGAAGACAAGATCAGGTCTGCCTTTTCCTCCACACCACGTACTACCCTCGTATAAGTAGCCACCACAGAGCCATTAGCCAGATTGTGGGAACATTCGCCTTCCCCCAGCACTACCCGTCATACCCGCTGTCCCCCACATCGCACCATCTCATTTACCCCTGGCCGCCCCCACTCCCTCCGCCTACCTCATTATACCGCGTCCGCGTCTCACTTGCCTTCCACCCCACAAGATCCGTCACCATCTCTCTCCTAGATCTTTATCCTTGTAGGTCATCCTCCCCTCTTCCCCCTGATCATACCATGTCTCACTCACCGTCCCTCCATCCCCTAGATCATACCATGTCTCACTCACCCGTCCCTCCATCCCCTAGATCATACCATGTCTCACTCACCCGTCCCTCCATCCCCTAGATCATACCATGTCTCACTCACCCGTCCCTCCGTCCCCTAGATCATACCATGTCTCACTCACCGTCCCTCCATCCCCTAGATCATACCATGTCTCACTGACCGTCCCTCCATCCCCTAGATCATACCATGTCTCACTCACCGTCCCTCCATCCCCTAGATCATACCATGTCTCACTCACCGTCCCTCCATCCCCTAGATCATACCATGTCTCACTCACTGTCCCTCCATTCCCTAGATCATACCATGTCTCACTCACCGTCCCTCCATCCCCTAGATCATACCATGTCTCACTCACCGTCCCTCCATCCCCTAGATCATACCATGTCTTACTCACAGTCCCTCCATCCCCCAGATCATACCATGTCTTACTCACAGTTCCTCCATCCCCTAGATCATACCATGTCTTACTCACAGTTCCTCCATCCCCTAGATCATACCATGTCTTACTCACAGTTCCTCCATCCCCTAGATCATACCATGTCTCACTCACCCTCCCCTCTTCCCCCTGATCATACCATGTCTCACTCACTCCATCCCCTAGATCATCTCACTCACCGTCCCTCCATCTCCTAGATCATACCATGTCTCACTCAGCGCCACCCCCTTCCCAAACCATATCATGTCAGGCATCACACCCCTCCCCCTAGATCATACCAGGTCTTACTGATTCCCTCTCTTTCCATGATCATACCATCTCTTCCCCCTGCCATTTCACCTATCCCACAGGTCGCACCATCTGCTCACCCCCACCCTTCCACCCGACTCCGTCAACGTTGGTCCCTGAGCGCTGCCTGGAGGCGCAGTGGCTGGGCGGCAGTGTGTGTACTGATGACCTTCAGCATTACAAGTGGTGGTGTGGCTGCGGCCGCTAACCTCCACCAGCCGGACCCTCCCGAACCTTGCCTCCTCCCTCTCCCTCCTTTTCCCTTCTCTTCTGTCCTGCCGTTATTATCCGATTCCTTGTTCTCCTGTACGTTTCTCCTGTGCAACCCTCCGGCTTTCCTGATCCCAGCTTGTAGGGCCGACCATCCTGCCATGTCTGATTCTACACCATGATCAGTGGCTAATCACCAAGCAGTACGGTAATGCAAAACACGTCGAAGCTGATGCCTTACCCAAGCTTACACTAGTGTGTGTGTGTGTGTGTGTGTGTGTGTGTGTGTGTGAAGATTCCTTCAGACTGATGACCCCCTGATCTCGGATGTGCCATCGCTGGCACAGGTCGGGGGTGTGTGTGCTCTGGGTGCCATTAGTCACAGTTCGGCTCGTGTGTGACTGTAGTTTAGTGAGTGGATGGAGTCTTAGGTGGATGTATTTATTGTTTAAAAATTCCATAAGTGAATGTATCATTTGGTGTGATGAGAATACTTATGGAGAAGGAACAAGGTCAGTGGATTACGAGATGTTGGTGACAACGATGGTATCGTATTAGCACCACTGTTGTTTCTGTGTTGACGTTAATCCATAGATTGTAAAGCGTGTTGGTAGTGATATGGACTCACACTAGAACGCTATGTTCTAGTTCATGACAAAAGTCAGCTTTTTTCTATGAGTAGGTCCATTAGCTCTTTTCAGTTAAGCTATGGATGTGATTTCCCATCGGGGGCAGGCTTAACGTAGTCAGATTTTTTGATGCCTCCAAATCCCATTTTCTGTCTTTCTAAAACTGTGTATTTGATGTACCCTCTGTGACGGGAAGAGCCCGATGGATCCCTGGGTCCACTGGTGCCCACCTGTCACCCTTCTATATTGATGTGTTACACCCACTGTGCTGCTCTATACTTGCCTCCACCTACCTCAAAACATTTACCCTTCACCCATCTGATCACTCAAAGGCTTTGTCTCTGTGTAAACAAACGAGTATATAATACAATAACACCTAACATCTTTCACATTTTCTTCTTGTGTGTGTGTGTGTGTGTGTGTGTGTGTGTGTGTGTGTTTGTGTGTGTGTGTGTTCTTGGGGAATGGGTTTTTAATCACACCACTTGCTAAAATAAACGTATTTTGATATCGCTGTAAATTTTGAACTATCCTGGACCCCCCCTTTTATACCTTACACAGATAGTAAGTATTCCTCTCAGCGAAATTGGGAACCCTCTTCAAATGGAAGAAATTCGCCTTTAAACAGTTACCCGAGTGTGCAAAGGATTGCTTCGTCTGTATATTGGCGACGACAGTCAGATATAGGGAGGTTTTATACTCATTGTCCACTCAAGTCAGACATCAAAGCTTGACCCACTAGCCCTGCGGCACGGTAGTTTTTCTTCCCGTCTCTTGTAGGTATTACTGTGGTTTGTGTTTCATAAGAAGTGGCCGCATGTGTGCCCCAGCCATTAACCAGACTATGTAATACCCAGCGAGACACCATATTCATGATCACCCTGACCGTTGTCAGCTCAGTGGTGTGCCATTTAGATCTCTTCGTGTCTTTTCTTTCTTCCCTTACACCACTAAGTTTGGAGCTCTCAACCTCCCTCAGCATTCCCGACCAGCTACGACTTTCACCTTTTTTTAAAAAGCAAGTTTTCCACCTCTATAACTCGCCGAATCTTTTCCCGTTCCTCTCTGTTGACATGTAACGTGTTATCACCACAGCACCAACACACCACAGTGCCACTTGCTACCTCAGCAAACCTCCTCACCTTTAAGGTACAACGGGCACCTGTATCTGGCGACCCTGTAAGAGCATAACTTCCATGTTATTATTATCTGTTATGTTTTGAACGGCATAGAGGCCTGTCATGGAGAACAGAGTATATCTGGTGTCCGGCGGTAGTGGCAGTGAGTGGTGGGAAACGTTTCTCATGGCGACAGGGGTGAACTGTTGGCCGAGCTGATGTGTGAGCCTTTTTTTTTTTTTTCGGCTGACCTGACACATCTTGCTGTGACATGGGTGCATGGCGCGTGTATATCTTCTGTAACGAGTACAGAGTATTGTATTATTTCACTAGCCCTCGACTGAGGGATGGGGGCTAAAGTGACCGGCCATCTTTGTTGGAAATGACGTAAGAGAAATGACAGCGAGGTTTAATGAAACCCGCTAGGACCCCTACCAACATTATTGTACCATTACTGCATAGACTAAGTGGGGGGATCGATCTCCTACCTTTGTCATACCATGGTAAGACAGCATATAGCCAAACGTCTTTTCATGAGCAGAACTCTGAGGCAAATGGCCTTGTGAACGGATCTTTCAACCTGTTTGCCACCCTGCGACACAGTGTATCGCATCACTCTATATAGCCAGTCATTCACAGAAGCAAGTATTAATGCGTCCATATGAATGTTTTTTAGAAAGGCCAAAATTTGTAATAACTTTTTTCCCCTCATCTCTTCTTTGTCCCTTTCATACACTCATTATTATACTTCATTTAAGGCCCGGATTTGATATAGACTCTAGTTCGTGACTTGAGCCTCCAACTTAAAGGTATCTATAAATTAGTTACGTGAGCCTCAGGCTCCGGTCTACAGTAGCCAGACTGAGTAGAGGAGTAACATCACTTGGTCCAAGGCCAAGGTGTAGGGACCGAAGAAATCATCATCAGGTGTGCCCAAGGTTAGATAAGGTTCCAGACTTAGCTGTTGAGGTATAAAACCTCGAGAACCATCGTAATATATGTGTAATTTCAAGTACGGCCCCAGGCTAAGCTGTGTGGTGGTGGGGGGGGGGGACCTCCGAAACCAATTTGGGTATCAGTATGTTCTGATTCAGGTCCCACACTGAGCTGTGGTGGAAGAAGACCTCTGAATCCGTCGTAAAGTATGAGTCCAGCTTCAGGTTGCAGACTGAGCTGTGTGGGTAGAAGACCTCCGAAACCATCCTAAGTTATACGTAAGTTCAGTTAAGGCTCCACAGTGACCTGTGGGGATAAAAGACCTCCGAAACCAACCTGAAGTATAACATTGATCGCTTTCATCCCTAGGAAGTCTTCTTACAGCTTCAAAACACAAGAGGCCACGGCACAGGATGGACAAGGTTAGGGTAGGGTGAATCTTGAGCATCGTACATGTGGATCATGTTAAATACAACGTGCTCGGCGAGGCAAGTGTAAGTAATGTTGGGGCAGCAGCAGCAACAGCAGTAGCCAGCCTCCTCCTTGGTCGGTGTGGCTAGTTATGGAACCGTGGAGCGTCACACAGGCGTGCTGATGCTCATAACGATAACTCCGGATTATAATGTCGTATAAGGAGCAGAATAGATATGGTATTGTATTTTCATCTCATTAACAGCTGCGGAGGTCGACCGCTCCTGTCTTCCCAAGTTGGAGGTTGATGTTATCTGCTTAGGATGGATGTCGACCTGTTTACGTACGTAAGGTGAAGGTCGATTTTATTTACTTATAGTGAAGGTCGACACCTGTATCTACTGAGGGTGGAGTTCGACCGACCACTCTTATCTACCTAGAAGGAGCCGGATTTATGTGGAAGTGGATTCTATGTGCGTAGGTTGGAGGTCGATTTTATGTGTCTGTGGTGGATGTCGACAAACCAGGGCGGAAGTCGATTATGTCTGCCTAAGATGGGGTTGTCGATGATTTTCGCTTTGAGTGGAAGCCGATAATGATATCTGCCCAGGGAGGACTGCAACCACCTTATTTGCCAGAATGGTCGAAGTTGTTCCTTAACCCTCATCGACCATTGCATCTACCAGGGTGGAGGTCAACTGTCACGCCAAGGATCAAGCATTTCATCTACAGAGGGTCGAGGTCGACTGCCACGTCAACCCTTGTTCCCTCCTGCCCCTGTGTCCCGTCTGACCCTCGCGACCTGGTCTCCAGCAGAGCCGTGCCTGGGAATTCCCTTTAGATGGTGTGATTGCAGGTCACATGTGTTTCAGCCCTCCTGAAGTGGAGGAGGTAACATATTGTAAGGGAATCAGCGACTCTAGGGAGTGATAAGGAAGGGAAGTGGACCAGCTCGAGTTGTGTTCTTGGACGGTGATTGAGCCATCGTGAAGGTGAGTTCAGAGCCCCTCAGTGTTGTTGTGGTGGTGGTGATAAGTTACCTGACCGCTGTACCCACCCATTATGTTTGTCCTGCGCCCGCTGACGGCCATAGTTCTAGTGAACCGGTAGTGTTTATTTGCTCATGTGTGTATGTGTGTGTGTGTGTGGGGTGGGGGGAGGATGCGTAAAAGACTTGCAGTGGGTGTATAGTGTGTATGGTAGTCGTAATGAGGAAATGAGTTGAACAACAACACGTAAGATGTCCTTCACACCCGGATAGGGCGGAGTAAATGAGGCAGAGGGAAGGAGGTGGGCGGGTCTGCCTTTCCAATGGGAGGAAATGAGTGGTTGTGAGGAGGAAATGTTGGGCATTTGTTCTGCAGGTGAGGAAGCCGGTCATCACCTGTGGCGAGCGATGCCTGCCTACCACCACTTGTTGGACCAGAGAGGCACACCAGGCCTCCCTACTCCTGTTGGACAAAAAATGCAGGCTAGGTCTCCCTTCACTTCTTATTGGACCAGAGAGGCAGGCCTGGCGTCCCTACACCTCCTGTTGCACCAGAAATGCAGGCTAGGCTTCCCTACACCTCATGTGGGACTAGAGAGGCAGGTCAAGTCTCCCTACACCTCCTGTTGCGCCAGAGTCAGGCTAGGCCACTGTATACTTCCTGTTGGGCCAGAGAGACAAACCAGGGCTCTCTGCACCTCCTGTTGGACCAGAGAGGTAGGCCAGACCCCTGCACACCTGTTAGACCATAGAGACTGGCTTGGCTAACTTCCACCTCATGTAGATGTAGACAGGGATCATGGTTCCAGTCTTTCCTACATGTATCGGACTCTATCATCCTAGCGGATATCATGATAAGATTGTTGTTCAAAACGAATTCATTAAGTTATATACTATTAAAAACGAACTCTGGTCTGTACTGCTCGTTATATATACCATAACAGTAATCACCATTGTATGTGATGTATATTTCCACCTTTTCTTTGTCGCACATAAAGTATATCAGTGCCCTTGTCTACACCATGTAGACGTTAATTCTCTCACGAATGTAATACTATCATGAACTAACATCACCCTACAAGGCAAGTGAAAAATGCAGAATTAGAAAGTGTTCAGTGATCTCTCACGGCCCTTGTTAACGTGGTTGTTGGGAACGGATGAAATTTCTGAAGCTGGATTCTCTAGAGCGTAGAGAGGAGAGGCATAACACCGTCTACACTTGGAAAATCCTTGAGGTCTTAGTCCCCAACTTACATTCGGAAATAACTTCCCACTGGCACGCCAGGTATGGGAGTCCCTCCCCGGTACTACCTCTAAAGGCAGTTGCAAAAAAAAAAAAAAAAAAGAAGATACGTCATAAACTTAATTTGGGGCTCAAGACAACACATTGCCTGCTGCCATCACTAACACCATGGGAATTTGAAGAGTACCCAGGACAAGTACGTATTTAAAAGAAATGTGCCAAGTCAACTTGGTTGTCAGTTAAGTCTTCGTGGGCCAGCAGGCTGCGGCTTCGAACAGCTTAGTCGACCAATAACCCAACGCAAACCACCGAAAACATCACCAGGTATGTAATATGGACCATCACCCGAGCCTTTAATATAGCCCAGTTTCTCACTGGAACCTGCGGATGTCATGCATGGCCGTGGCTTTGTAAGATATTTTCTTTTCAGAACTTCCTGGATGGAAGTTGTATACGAACATTAAACTGAAACTTTTAGCGGAAATCTCTGCCAGAAAAGATAGGTATGGGCAGAAGGCTTACCTTGGTAGATTCCATAAAGACACGAAACAGTTTATGGATTTTCTGGAATTACGTATAGAGATCGAGACGGATAAACACCACAGCAAGGGGTAGTAAAAGACAAGAGGCAACAGTGCACGAATATGAAAATGTCTGGCTTAAAATGAGCCATATTCTTTAGTGTTAGTGAATGTGCATATTGGACATGGAGATTAAAGAACCTCGTGAGAAAGTTTTGCATAAACTGTAATCAAAGGTACCACTGAACCCTGCTGCTTTGCTGCTTGTATCTGGTGTGACTGGCAAATCCTTTGCTAATTTTGAGCCATTAGATTGATTATTAACGAGTTCATCAGTTCAGGCATCGTAAACTGACAACCTAATTTAAGAGTCATGAGCCCCGCCACCACGAAATCATTTGTATTGAATTGAAATGTGATGTGATATGATGAGGCATTTCCTCTCGTTCCAGTGGGAACCTCTTCACACAGGGAAAGTGCTATCCATAAGGGTGGGTCCGCCAGAACGGCGTTACATCTCAAATGACAAGCCAAGCACCTGAGACTACAAGTTCCTTCCTTATTCAAACCTGGATGTGTGAAGGGGAAATAGTTCGTGAGGACATGATCCCGGACGACGCCAATACGTGTAGACAAGCTTATAGGAACCGTCAAACTTTGCATGGTCTCTGTTTTCATCACGTTTTTCTTAAAAGTGGAAATTAATGTTGCAGTTATGCCATATCTCATATTTGCACTCTTAGTCGGCAATGTCCACGGCATCAGAAATCCATGGTTGCCAGCACACCAGCTGGGAAACTAGATAATCTGTGTGCACAAGAAAGAGAAGGTGTACCGTAAGTCTGCCACTAACACAAGAAAAAAGCAGTACCAGCTTGATTCGCAACCAGATACTCGCACTCGGTCTTGAAACTGGCACACCATCTTACCTGGAAGAAACACCAGGAAGACCCGTGGTTGTAGTAATGCTTTGTTTTACTGGCTAGGTAGGTAGTCACCAGACCTGTGAATCATGCAACGTTGGTCAAAGAATAGTCATCGTGGGCTAGGCCCCCACCTTCATCCATTCCCCAGTGTGTCACAACCCTCATCACTTTGTAATTTGTGGCAGTGGCAGTAATGGTGCAAATAAACCCACGGATTTAAGAGGGCTTCAAGTATAAGCAAGCTGTGGTCGACAGCCGTGTTACAAGGCATCAAGATTACGAGCGTAGCCTAAGCTGAGGTGCAGATTGTTTGTAGAATTGATATTCCTAGGGAAGTACGGAGTGGCAGTGGGACCCAGTATAATTTGGCCATGATGAAAGGAGTGCTCAAATTGATGATCTGTCGAGAGACAACTCTATATACCATGCAGTCCGTAATAGGCTGATCGACTCCATTGCATGTGCGAGACAGCCAAGCAGTGGCTTGCTGAAGCTCATGGGGTACAACATGGTTATTAAATCCAATAGGATGTGTTTCGGAAGCTCTTAGATATTAATGACGAACTGAATTTGAGTGCGTCGGTCCGTTCTGCAGAAGAGCTCGGATCTCAGCTGAGTGGCAGCCCAAAACAAGAGGTGTCACACTGATAAGCTCAAGAAGTGCTACACAGATGACACACTTTACATTGTGCCCTATTTAACACTGGAGTAGATGGACGACTGCCTGGTCCTACAAGGAACATTTTGCACTCAAGTGTTGCCGCTCTGATCTCAGATAGTGACGAGGTAGGAGAGCCTTTCACTGTGCGTTTGCCTTGCACGACCTTGGATGAATGTTGAGGTGAATAAAAACTTTCCTGCAGGAGAAGCAGAAATTAATTTAGGACATCGCTCCACGAGTACCAAAACATGTTGATAGATAAAGGCTAACGTTGCTACATTGGAGCCTCATTATATAGATCTCACTAAAGGAATCAGTGCGTGTGAGACTGTATTCCATATATCAGATGCTGTTTGTCTCAGTTATGCATGACATCCAAGGAGTAGTACACCCATCTGGCGTTACTAACGAGTTCTCATCACTAAGCTGTTGGTGGCTATGAAGGTCTGATGGCTGCAGCTTTCAGCAGCTTGGTCGACCAAAGACCCAATCCAACAGCCTGGACCCATCCCGGGCTGTAGGGGTAGAGACCTTACCAGGTATTCACTTAACTGCAATTCCGATGGGAGGATCAGTTGGGTCGGCAGCGAGCGGACTGCCTTGACCAAGATTTTGAAACGTGGTGGGTTTGTGTATGTTTTCATACCATAGCAAACCGTTGCACCACGGAAGATTGTATGTGTAAGTTATTGGAGAACAGAAACCATTGCTAAGTTTGACTCGGAACCAATGTGTGAGCAACAGTCAGTATCGGCAAGACAAGTTACTTTAAAGGTGCTCCCCTAAGCTTCTTCATCCACCAACCGCAAACACTCCAACACCCTCGTCTGGTGATGTTGATTCTAAAGACCACATACACTCTTAATTATGCATATGTCCCTTCATGTTAGGGGTCGAAGACCTCCGAAACCATCGTAAGGTATACAGAAGGTAAAGTAAGGTCCCAAACCGAGCAGTTAGGGAAGGAGACCTTGAGGTATACGTAAGGTAACGTAGAATAGATTGCGTGGACTGAATACCTGTATATGCCGTTAGGCCAGTAGGTATGCTTGTGTATATGTTGCAGCATACCTCTGACCTGTGTGTAAAGGGCTTATCTCATCGTTAGTGACACCATATGCGGCCTGGGTGTGCTGGACCGCATCTGGCTCATGTATGGCCGGTACTTGCCACTCCCAGCTCATCCAGTCCTACTACATTATAAATTTGATGCCCTAACCGATAGAATTTTTTTTTTTTTTTAACCAGGATGGAGAAGGCAATCAGTGTGATGAAGTAGTTAGTCTGAAACAAGTGGTGGATTAGTGATAAAGTCTGGCAGTTGCCTTCAGGATAAGAGCATAAAAGATGGAGACGAAAAAAATATTGAAAACCATATGGGTTACCTCTGTATTGAAAAAAAAGTGTTGTGTGTCTGTGTGTTTTTCTCTATTTGCATGTGTGTGTGTAAACATTTCAGTGCCAGCCTTTATCACTAGTTTGCTGAAGATAAAAGTATGTGAGGGTATAGTGAGGGTACAGTGAAGAAGAGTTTAGTGAACCCAACTTGGTGAAGATAAGGGTTTAGTGGAGTAGAGTTCAGCTTAGTGAAGATGAAGGTATATTAATAAAGAGCTTAGTGAACTATGATCAAGCTTAGTGAAGATGAGGATATATGAACATGAGGGGGATAATGAAGGAAAGAATAGAGGACTAGGATTGAACCTAACGTGGTCTATAAGTCTGTTGTGAAGACGAAACTGTATTGAAGAAGAATACAGTGGACAATGAATCATCTTAGATAATGAAGATAAGATGGTAATTAATGTAATGGGGTGATGAAGGTAAAGTGGACATATAGTAATGATGAAACTGTAGTGAAGATGAGATTCAAGTGAAGATTTAAGTTCGTGAAGGGTAAAGTATAATGCAAATGGCGTTTTTGACCTGATCCTGATGATAATCCGAACTAGGTTCAAAGGATAGGACACTGCTTTGCATGATTTGAGAGCAGACCTTAGGTTATAAAGGTATGAATTACAGTTGCCTTGAAAGTTGTCTTGTTTTTGCTGTTGCTGTGTGTGTGTGTTTGTGTAGCCTGTGGGTGGTGGTGGGCCGGGTTCTCAGCGATGGCCCACGGCTGCTGGTGGTCTGGGCGGCGGCTGGACGGAATGTAAGTGGAGATAAGACCAAGGCATGCCGCTGATGGGGTTTTGAAGCTGCTGCTGCTGCTCTTTTCTGTAAGATTTTTTCATTCTTACCTTCCTCTCGTCTTCCACTTGCAGCTCCTCTTCCACAAACTCTTCTTTTTGCTTCCACTTCGTCCTCTCCTCTTCTCCTCCTCCTGTCCCTGCTCCTGTTCTTCCTTCTTCTCCTCTTCTTCATCATTTAGATCTTTATCCTCCCCTTCTTAGACCCTCCTTTTTTTCCTCCTCATTGCCCAACACCTACTCATCCTGTAGAAGCGCCCTCACCTCCTGCTGTTGCTGCTAGTGCTGCCGTGGGTGTTATATTGCTGCTGCAGTAGCTGGTCCAGCGGACGGTGCATGATTGCAAGATTACATTTCAACCGGAATTTGGCACCAAGAAGGTATTTTATCCATTCTCGCTTGCAGAGGGTTGGTTAGGTTGAGGTATACGTTGCTGCTGGCCTCACACTGAGGAGGTACGATCAGAATATGGACAACATACAGCGAAAGTGAGGCCAAGTGGCTCCTGATGTGAGCCGGCTGCAGGTACACACAAGCAGATATTGCAAAAGCAAAAAAAGTAATGCAAGGTGAGGAGGGCGGAGAGTTACCAAGCGGGGCGGAGGGTAGCCAGGAGGGACGAGGTAAGAGGGTGGAGGGTTGTCAGGTGGGGCAGATCAGGAGGGCGGAGGGTTACCAAGCGAGGCAGGGCGGGGGGGTTGCCATGCAGGGAGGGGCAGAGGGTTTCCAGGTGTGGTGGAGTAGAGTAGGGTAGGGCAGGGTGGATGTATGTATTCTTGGCAGGCAATCCTGCCTCCGATGCCCCGCATCCCTGCCCCAGCCACCTTACATCTCTCCAGTCACCCTGCACTCCTGTCCCTGGAAGCCACCCCACATCCCTGCCCCAGTCACCCCACATCCCTGCCCCAGCCACCCCACATCCCTGCCTCAGCTACCTCATTCCCTGTCCCAGCCTCCCCACATCCCTGCCCCAGCCACCCCACATCCCTGTCCCAGCCACCCCACATCATTGCCCCAGCCACCCCACATCCCTGCCCCAGCCACCCCACATCCCTGCCTCAGCTACCTCATTCCCTGTCCCAGCCTCCCCACATCCCTGCCCCAACCACCCCACATCCCTGTCCCAGGCATCCTACAACCTTGCCCCAGCCACCCCACACCCCTGCCCCAGTGATTTGATATGTGCCACTGTCAGAGACTACTAAATTGTGCACCCTATATTCATCGTGTGAGCGTCAGCCCAAAAGAATTACAGAGGTCCCAAAGGATATTTATCAGCCCCCAGCGGGCGCATGATTAAGACAGATTTCCAACAAAATTGATTCATTACATAAGCTTACATTCTGTCATTCAGTAAAGTCATCTGCTGGATGCCAAAAGTGGATTTAGTCTCAGGATTTCAATTATCTTGAAATTTATTGTTCCATTTCTTGTAGGATGTGTGTGAACCTATCCCTAATTTTTTTTTTTCATCAGAGTGTAAGACAGTGTTTGTTTTGTGTCCGTATCTGCAACCACAAATTTTGAAGTTCATGCAACTTACATCTCCAAATTGGCAAAAGCGTCAGTAGTATACCTTTGTATTCGCCTTAATCAGGCGTTACACCTTGGGGTCTACAGATCATGTACACATCTGCGTACGTACACATCTATGCACTTTGTTGTAATGAAAAATTTGTCAGATGGTCCCAGTTTGCACTCGTCTCTGTTGTGTGCTAATTCGAGGTTTAGGAAATCTTGTAGACCACCCAGTGTTGTGTTCACCTTATCTGGAGTAAGTTTGGTTAAAGCTTCATCCTTATCGCCTCAGCTGCACCATGTCCCTGCCCCAGCTGCACTACCACATCTTGCACCAGCTGCATCATATCCCTGCCCCAGCTGCACTACCACATCTTGCACCAGCTGCACCATATCCCTGCCCCAGCTGCACTACCACATCTTGCACCAGCTGCACCATATCCCTGCCCCAGCTGCACTACCACATCTTGCACCAGCTGCACCATATCCCTGCCCCAGCTGCACTACCACATCTTGCACCAGCTGCACCATATCCCTGCCCCAGCTGCACTACCATGTAATCTTGCACCAGCTTAGTCATAAATGTTTCCCAGCTGTTTCACTTCTCTGTCCAGTCTCGTATATTCCGTTTCCAGATGTCCCATAATCCTCAACTGAGTTTGATTTTTATGTCCTTAAGTGTTATCTATTTCTTTTTGATTTACATTTACCCCAAACTTTTTTTGTATTTTTCCTGGTTGTCTCGTCTTTAAGTCAGTTTTTTTTTGCGAGGAACAACTTTTATCATCGGTATTACCATGCTGTATTTTGTTTACTCTTGCTTTTCCCCCTGGATGTGACATAACCTTCTCTTTTTGCTTTGTGCCGGTATTGAGGGTGGTTAGTTTATTGTGCACCCCATGGTCACACTGTGAGCGGTAACGCAAAAAGGACAACAGCGGTCACAAAGGCCTCCAGTTTCTCCTCAAGACCCGTGTTCTGCCTAGCGCGGTTAGCGCTAGACCGGAGATGGGCGGCGTCCTGCAAGGCAAGTTTATAAGCCTTACATGGGCAGGATGGGACGCCGCGCCGTTGGCTTGCCTGCTGTTCTTACTACAGGTACTGCCGTGGAGCCATGAGGAAGATGCGGTACGCATATGTGTCGCTACTTTGAAATAGTGTTACGCCACGGTACATTTCAGGGACCTTACTGCCTATTTTTTTCTTTTAAGAGAAGGAGTAGTAATCCTTGGGTACAGATTATGGCATATATGGTTGATGGGGAATGCTGACTTACTGGACCCGTAGCTTACGGCGCATGGTATGGCCCAGGGCCGTGCCTCAGCACATGGATAGTATAGCTGAAGAACGCACTACAGTGCGTTCACATTATAGTTCAAGGGCGCGTTACGGTACATGGATTTTATAGCTCAAGGACGTGCTGCTGTACGTGGATGTTATAGCTCAAGGCCGGGATGATGTACGTGGATGTTATAGCTCAAGGCCGTGCTGCTGTACGTGGATGTTATACCTCAAGGACGTGCTGCTGTGCGTGGATGGTATAGCTCAAGGCCGGGATGATGTACGTGGATGTTATAGCTCAAGGCCGGGATGATGTACGTGGATGTTATAGCTCAAGGCCGGGATGATGTACGTGGAGGATATAGCTCAAGGACGTGCTGCTGTGCGTGGATGGTATAGCTCAAGGCCGGGATGATGTACGTGGATGTTATAGCTCAAGGCCGGGATGATGTACGTGGATGGTATAGCTCAAGGCCGGGATGATGTACGTGGATGTTATAGCTCAAGGCCGGGATGATGTGCGTGGAGGATATAGCTCAAGGACGTGTTACTGTACATTGATGTTATAGCTCAAGGCCGGGATGATGTACGTGGAGGATATAGCTCAAAGGCGTTGTTACGGTACGTCGATGTTATAGCTCAAGGCCGGGATGATGTACGTGGATGATATAGCTCAAGGACGTGTTACTGTACGTCGATGTTATAGCTCAAGGCCGGGATGATGTGCGTGGATGATATAGCTCAAGGACGTGTTACTGTACGTCGATGTTATAGCTCAAGGCCGGGATGATGTACGTGGATGATATAGCTCAAGGACGTGTTACTGTACGTGGATGTTATAGCTCAAGGCCGGGATGATGTACGTGGATGATATAGCTCAAGGACGTGTTACTGTACGTCGATGTTATAGCTCAAGGCCGGGATGATGTACGTCGATGTTATAGCTCAAGGCCGGGATGATGTGCGTGGGTGATATAGCTCAAGGACGTGTTACTGTACGTCGATGTTATAGCTCAAGGCCGGGATGATGTACGTGGAGGATATAGCTCAAAGGCGTTGTTACGGTACGTGGATGATCTAGCTCAGTGAGTGTTACGGTACGTGAATGTTATAACTAAAGGTCATAATATGGTACGTGGATGTTATAGCTCTAGGTCGTGTTATGGTACATGGATGTTATAGTTCATGGTCATGTTACGGTACGAGGAAGTTATGGGATGGTCATGTTACGGTACGTAGATGTTATAGTTCAAGGTCATATTACGGTACGAGGAAGTTATGGATGGTCATGTTACGGTACGAGGGGGTTAAGGGATGGTCATGTTACGGTACGAGGAAGTTATGGATGGTCATGTTACGGTACGAGGGGGTTAAGGGATGGTCATGTTACGGTACGAGGAAGTTATGGATGGTCATGTTACGGTACGAGGAAGTTATGGATGGTCATGTTACGGTACGAGGAAGTTATGGATGGTCATGTTACGGTACGAGGAAGTTATGGATGGTCATGTTACGGTACGAGGGGGTTAAGGGATGGTCATGTTACGGTACGAGGAAGTTATGGATGGTCATGTTACGGTACGAAACGGTTAAGGGATGGTCATGTTACGGTACGAGGAAGTTATGGATGGTCATGTTACGGTACGAGGAAGTTATGGATGGTCATGTTACGGTACGAGGAAGTTATGGATGGTCATGTTACGGTACGAGGAAGTTATGGATGGTCATGTTACGGTACGAGGGGGTTAAGGGATGGTCATGTTACGGTACGAGGAAGTTATGGATGGTCATGTTACGGTACGAGGAAGTTATGGATGGTCATGTTACGGTACGAGGAAGTTATGGATGGTCATGTTACGGTACGAGGGGGTTAAGGGATGGTCATGTTACGGTACGAGGAAGTTATGGATGGTCATGTTACGGTACGAAACGGTTAAGGGATGGTCATGTTACGGTACGAGGAAGTTATGGATGGTCATGTTACGGTACGAGGGGGTTAAGGGATGGTCATGTTACGGTACGAGGAAGTTATGGATGGTCGTTACAGCACTTGGAAATTATGGGCTTGTGGTATGTTGACCGTCCCTGAGCAATACTTGCTTAATTTCCTGTCTCAGCATTCACTTGCTTGGGGGTTCCCGCAGCTCTCAGGAAGGTGGGCCACGTCCCCCAGGCGGGCCCACAAGTTAAGAAGTATGGTGAAGTGTGTACCTCAGTGTGAGGTGAGTGTAGGACAACAGAGGAGTGTAGCAGCTACTTCTTGAGAAGGAGGGGTCATGTAACACTTGCTGACTCGGGTTTTTGCATTGCTGAAAGAGATTTAAGAGCTGTCCTAAACGCAGATGATAAACTGTATTTCGCACATACTTGGCGAGTGTAGTTTCGGATGGATGTATGTCTGGTAGGATGGTTGAACTGACTGAGTTGGAAGGGCTCTTGTTCAGTGCTTGTCGAGTCATCACTGTGTTTAGAGGTTTTGTCATTGTCGTGTTTGTTGAGGGAGGGGAAGGGTTGGGGTGGGGGGGAGATAGTTGAAGTGTGACGCAGAGAAAAGTGTTTTGTTTCTGCTTCGGGTTTAGTGTTTGGTTCTCGGATGGTTTAGTTGAGAGGGAGTCTGGTGTTGTTTCAAGGAACTAATGCTGAGTCATTGGAAGGGAGATTCCATTGAAAGAATATTTGTTTCGTTGTATAGGTGTTGAGTTGGTTGTTGCTAGGCAGCTGGTGATTGATCTGAATGCTCTGTTTTGTGTGGTTAGCATCTTTGATAGTGTTTTCTCTCGACAAGGTGAATGGACTTGAGTGGTCTGACGCACGGAATGTATGCTGTTGACGGTACTCTAGTATTATGACGCATGGGCGGAGCGCAAGTGGTACGTCGTTGTTACACCACAGTACCGTAAGTTATGGTACTGTGGAAGTTTACGTTGCCTGGATATTACAACACATTGGGGTACGCTTGAATGATGGTTGTTATGGTACTAGCACTCAGGAAGCTGGGCCACGTACCCCTCGTTCTGAAGTACTGTCTCAACCTTGCATCTTGTGTATCGGGTCAGTATCCTGCCCTGGGGTGCTGTGTTGTGTCAGCATCACGTCCTGGGGTGTTGTGTTGTGTCAGCATCACGTCCTGGGGTGCTGTGTTGTGTCAGCATCACGTCCTGGTGTGTTGTGTTGTGTCAGCATCACGTCCTGATGTGTTGTGTCAGCATCTTGTCCTGGGGTGTTGTGTTGTGTCAGCATCTTTTTCTGGGGTGTTGTGTTGTGTTGTGTCAGCATCCTGTCCTGGTGTGTTGTGTTGTGTTGTGTCAGCATCACATCCTGGTGTGTTGTGTTGTGTCAGTATCTTTTGGGTTGTTGTGTTGTGTCAGCATCCTGTCCTGGTGCGTTGTGTTGTGTCAGTATCTTGTCCTAGTGTGTTGTGTTGTGTCAGCATCCTGTCCTGGGGTGTTGTGTTGTGTCAGCATCCTGTCCTGGTGTGTTGTGATGTGTCAGTATCTTGTCCTGGGGTGTTGTGTCTGCATCCTGTCCTGATGTGTTGTGTTGTGTCAGCATCACGTCCTGGTGTGTTGTGTTGTGTGAGTATCTTCTCCTGGGTTGTTGTGTTGTGTCAGCATCCTGTCCTGGGGTGTTGTGTTGTGTCAGCATCCTGTCCTGATGTGTTGTGTTGTGTCATTATCTTGTGCTGATGTGTTGTGTTGTGTCAGTATCTTGTCCTGGGTTGTTGTGTTGTGTCAGCATCCTGTCCTGGAGTGTTTTGTTGTGTCAGCATTCTGTCCTGGGGTGTTGTGTTGCGTCAGCAACTTGCCCTGAGGTATTGTGTTGTGCCCTGGTGTACGCTTCTCGCCCTGCAACTCAACAATAATATCCTTTTTAAATTTCACCTCACTTACTGCATTGCATTGTGAGGCGTTGTATTTCCGCTGACGCACTCGCACCCACGTTGGCCACAGTACTATGGAAGAGCTCACTCAAGTGAGGAAGGCGTCGGCTTGCCCACTGTGGGCCACTTCACTGGTAATGCTCAGTTATGCACAAGTATGCCCTTCGTCTCGTCTGTGGCCTGGGGCTATCGTTAGAACTGTCGTATACCAGCAAGTGGGATTTTGTCTTCTCCCTTCACGGGTCATGTCTTTATGATGATAATGATGATAATGATGATGATAATAATAATAATAATAATAATAATAATGATAATGATAATAATGATAATGATTATTATTATTATTATAATTATTATTTTTTCATTATTTGGTTATTAGTGTTAGTATGACTACAAGATTAGTGTTACTGATATTATTATTAGTAGTATTATTAATATGCAGGCTTGAATAGAGCTCAAGACTGAAAGTATGTAAAGAAAATACCCACAACTATGTGCCCCAGTCGCCTTCTCTCTTCCTTCTCGCCGTAAACAATCCTCTTGCTTCAGCCTCTAACCCTGTAACACTTCAGCCGACGATTGCACTCTATAATACTTAACCCACTTTCCATCCTCTCCTCACTTTTATTTCTGTTCTTTTTCTCGCACCGAATTTATCTCTTTTGAATTTAACCTGCGCAGCATCTCCTCATGAAGCTGAGGAGTGCAAATACACGGTTGTTGTCCTTATTTATTTCAAAATCTCATTTTTCTTGCTACTGTTAAATTTCAAAACACCCGAGCCCTTCAGTGATGTATGATTATCATAACCATGGCTTTCACTATTTCCTGGCAGCCCCTTACGATGAACATCACAATGTCTGCTTTTCAGAAGCTGCAGTTTTTGTACAATGGCGCCACCAATTCTTTCTCCTATATTGCTTGTTCCTCACGTATATTGGTCTCTCGTTCACTTCGTGTATGGTGTGGCTCTTCATCCATGTCTCTTTAAGCCAGAGCGAAAACGAAAGTCACCATGTACTTACTCGTGGTACCATCTATCTTCAGCCATCTCTTCGTCTTCCATGATGTTGCCTTGTCTCTGTCGTACAGAGTGAGTTGGCTCTGCTTTCCAGTCCCTATGACCCGGCCTTGTGGCTCACAGTTAGCTTCCGCTTCCCATAGTTTGCAGGGAGACCAGCCTTACGAGGATCAGGCGTTATGATCCCTCCTCCTTTCCTCGTTCGTCGAAGCTGTTGATTATCAACTCCGTTCGTCTTCCCATCTTCCATTTTAACCTTCTCTTTATCGAGAGACTCGTCGTAGAAATAGTTGAGGAGCTCATATTATCTTTCACTTCTGGGAATATATCATTATTTTGCCTTATCATCTGGCATGGCTGCCACTGGGTCATTCCTTTACGTGAGTCATGTCAACGACAGAAACTTAAGAAGGAACCGTCGAGACGGATGTGAAAAATAGAGTCTTCAACACAGCTACTACACTAATTCGGTATGTTTTCTACTTGCTGTGTAGTAACAACAACAGCAACACTAATGGTGATGATGTGATGATGATAATGATATTAGTAATAACAATAATGATAAGAGTATTCATAATAATAATGATAAAGTTTCACTTTCAAGAATTTGGTATATGACAACATATGATGAGCTCAGATGACAGTAGACATGTTACTCAGGTTTCATTACATCAAGGAGATGAGCAGGAAAAACAAAGAGAAGTGTTAACACTGAAACTTAAGGAAAAGTGAGTTGCCCTCAGTGCACCGCAAAGAAGTGACTTTGCATATGAGATGGCTGACCTCCTGCAGCACTCCGTCCCCGTATCTTGGAGGCAGCAGTTGCTCTGCGTTGCAAGTCTTGCGAGCCGTGGTTGGAGTCGTGTTGTGGGAGGCAACAGGTGGCGTTGACCAGGGTCGTCCAACATTGCCTTAACAAACCTAGGACAGATCTTTACGTCACTGGCTAAGTAGTGGCTGGACGTTCAGAGCGTGAAGGGCATTTGAGTGCCTATTATGATCACCTCCGAGAATAACAATAGGTGGACGCCCTTGTAGTTTTCCACCCCATGTTTTATTCTGATCCTGTGTGATCCCCAGATGCTCTGCAGGTGATGTGTGCCTTATAGTTGTATTGTGGTATACTCTTCGTACAGTGTAATGTGTTATTACTATTAGTGTATTATGGGGAGAGGGTTTTATACTCGTGTTGCCCCGTCTCTTGACCATGTATACATGTACCATGTTTTTACACACAAACGCACTAAGCCTAATCCAGATACCCATTTCTGAGAGTTGGATGAACGCCTGGGTTGGGTGTAGGCTGATTACTTCGTCCCGGGTTCGTACCCCTAAGAGTCCGACCCCAGGCTGGCCTGTGTGGACTCATGGTCAGCAGCGCTTACCCACCACAACACGGAGATCCGTGTATGTGTGTGTGTGTATGTGTGTTGTTTCGTACGTATAGATGTGTAGTAAGGCAAACAGAGACAAGGCGGCACGTGTGCGAGTGGAAGACAGTGGGCGTTCGTTAAGGAGGCAGCCCGTGTGGGCCGATACAGAGAGGGAGATCAAAACATTGGCAGAGTTGGCTATACTTGACTCCTCATAACCTCCCTCCCTCCCACTAGTGCCTGCAGGGTCGGGGGGTCACGCAGGATAGGCCGTTGCTAACTGACACTGCACCACCCTCCCACACTGAAGGGTTAAGTGGTGAATATGTGGTGGGTGTAGGTCATAGTTCACTGTGGAGTTGCCAGTTTTCAGGTGAGGCATCTGTCATACTGATACCTAACTGAGGCCAGGTCTGCCGAGATGAGCGTCTCTATGGCAGATTTGAAGGAGAAATAGTGGTGTGTGTGTGTATGTGTGTGTGTGTTTGTGTGTTCATTCATTCATTTATTTATGCATTTAAAAGCCATTTCTACTGTATCTGCAGCAGAAAAAGTAAAATATATTTTCTTTTGGAAGAACTTTTTAATTTTTTGAAAAACGGTATCAGGAAAGGGGATGAAGAGTGTGGAGAAGACTTGCACTGAAAATTCCCTAAAGCATTATCTGCATAATTCTAGGGATATATGTGTATTGTTATTATCTAAACATCCTCAAAACCCCCTTTAGTGGGTGCTCCTACCGTCTCAAGGCTGCGCTCCAAGCAGAAGCAGGGTCTTGATGGGCTCCTTTGGAGTGAGATCGTCTGAGACGAGACGAGGCTCAGTTCATCCTTTGATGATGGTATAGCCTCACCGAAGGTGACTTTTCACTCTCACTCGCTGAGGAATTCGGTCACCTCGTTTATATATATATATATATATATATATATATATATATATATATATATATATATATATATATATATATATATATATATATATAAATATATATATATATATATATATATATTTATATATATATATATATATATATATATATATATATATATATATATATTTATATATATATATATATATATATATATATATATATATATATATATATATATATATATATATATATATATATATATATATATTGTCGGACCCCGCATGCTTGAGGTTACACTGCAAGTGGGGATTCGCCTTTAAAGAGGCTTTATCATCGTTATTTGATGAGAGAGTACAGTCTCTTCAGAGAACTTCTCACCTAGAAAGATTCCATCTTGTCCCGGCTCCTGAGTGTAGTGCAGCCTCGAAAGGGGTTCTAGGGTTTTATTTTATATATATATATATATATATATATATATATATATATATATATATATATATATATATATATATATATATATATATATATATTCCCTGCGTGTCGTAGAAGGCGACTAAAAGGGAAGGGAGCGGGGGCCTTGAAATCCTCCCCTCTCGTTTATTTTTTTAATTTTCCAAAGGAAGGTACAGAGAAGGGGGCCGGGTGAGGATGTTTCCTCAGAGGCCCAGTCCTCTGTTCTGAATGCTACCTCGCTGACGCGAGAATTGGCGAATAGTATGAAAAGTCACCTTCGGCAGAGTTGTGATATCGGAATATAATCTGTGTATATATATATATATATATATATATATATATATATATATATATATATATATATATATATATATACATGTATATATATATATATATATATATATATATATATATATATATATATATATATATATATATATATATACAACAATGTTGTATGGTTGCGAGGCGTGGGCTATGGATAGAGTTGTGCGCAGGAGGATGGATGTGCTGGAAATGAGATGTTTGAGGACAATGTGTGGTGTGAGGTGGTTTGATCGAGTAAGTAACGTAAGGGTAAGAGAGATGTGTGGAAATAAAAAGAGCGTGGTTGAGAGAGCAGAAGAGGGTGTTTTGAAATGGTTTGGGCACATGGAGAGAATGAGTGAGGAAAGATTGACCAAGAGGATATATGTGTCGGAGGTGGAGGGAACGAGGAGAAGAGGGAGACCAAATTGGAGGTGGAAAGATGGAGTGAAAAAGATTTTGAGTGATCGGGGCCTGAACATGCAGGAGGGTGTAAGGAGGGCAAGGAATAGAGTGAATTGGAGCGATGTGGTATACAGGGGTTGACGTGCTGTCAGTGGAGTGAATCAAGGCATGTGAGGCGTCTGGGGTGGACCATGGAAAGCTGTGTAGGTATGTATACACGTGTGTGGACATGTGTATGTACATGTGTATGGGGGGGGGGGGGGGGGGTTGGGCCATTTCTTTCGTCTGTTTCCTTGCGCTACCTCGCAGACGCGGGAGACAGCGACAAAGTATAAAAAAAAAAAAAAAAAAAAAAAAAAATATATATATATATATATATATATATATATATATATATATATATATATATATATATATATATATGGGGATAGGGGATTAAGAATACTTCCCACGTATTCCCTGCGTGTCGTAGAAGGCGACTAAAAGGGGAGGGAGCGGGGGGCTGGAAATCCTCCCCTCTCGTTTTTTTTTGTTTTTTTTTTTTCCAAAAGAAGGAACAGAGGGGGCCAGGTGAGGATATTCCAAAAAAGGCCCAGTCCTCTGTTCTTAACGCTACCTCGCTAACGCGGGAAATGGCGAATAGTTTAAAAGAAAGAAAAAATATATATATATATATATATATATATATATATATATAATGGGCGTTACCGGACCCCGCCTGTTTTTGGTTACACTGCGAGTGAAAAGTCACCTTCGGCAGAGTTGTGATATGGGAATATAATCTGTACGGAGGAGTCCATCTTTTCCATGCTAAAAACTGTAGCGTTGCCTTAAAGCTGCTAGAACCCCAGTGATAATAATAGTAATGATGATAATGATAATAATAATAATAATAATGATAATAATAATAACAATAATAACAATAATAATAATGGTAATGAAACCATTTTATATATATATATATATATATATATATATATATATATATATATATATATATATATATATATATATATATATAAGTGGAAACTTAAAAAAGTGCTGGCGACGGGTTATGCATAAAGAAATGTAACTTATTGTTTCCTTGAATTCAGTATGGAAAGTAAAGTAGTCCCTCTGATGGGTATTACATGCAGACATCTCCGCTAGGATGCACATAGGACCATTCTGGGAGCGTACTGCATCATGACCGGTATGAAGAGATCTGAAGGAACGATGTATGTGTTGTGGAGGTGCTTAGGTCCCGGGAGTTGAACTTTAACCTCCTCTACTCAAATGGTTCTCTGAACTCGATGGCTGTATAGATAAATGGTTCTCTGGCTTTGAGGATTCTATAACTGATGTGTATATATCTGGATTGTTCTCTAGATGACGGCTCTACAACTCGATGTTTTCTGTGACACTGATGCTGTTGTCACTGGAGGTCCAGTGACTGATGGTTCTATAGCTGATGGTTGTGCCGCTGTATTGGTTGTATAACAGATGGTTTTGGTATTTGGGAGATATTGTTGATGTTTCTATAGCTAATGTTTCCATACGCCTTTCTTGAGGTACTGTGTCGAGTGTTGCTTCAGTGTTGCGTGTTCTGATGATCTTGTATATGGTGATGAGTGAATGTTTATTGCGTTATTGAGCGTAGTGGTTGAGTGTTGAGTTTACCTGTTTTGATGATTGGTCGACGTGAAGCTGGACATTAAAAGTCAGGTATTTCATTTAGTGGTGAGTGTAGTGGCCGAATTGTGACTTGGTAGTAGGTGTAGTGGAGACAGGGTGACCTGAAGGTGATTGTAATGGTCAGATAATGGCCTGGTAGTGATGTGGTAGTGGTTAACCCAGTGTGTTTGAACCTAAGGTTCCGCGGTTTAGTGGTTAGCGTTGTTGAATCATTCGCAAGCCAGCCAGGTCTAGTTCTGATCCTCAATGAGACATTCTTTCTCATAGTACGCGTGACGCGATGCTTGAGGAAGTAAATTTAAAATCGTGTTGCACGCTGAACGGCCAACTATGATCGTGGTTCGTTCAGTTCATCCTCCCGGGGACAAGTTTTACGATGTTGCATGTTATGAATGCCCTTCTGTACTACGACTAGTGTAGTAGTGGCCGATACCAGGTGTGACACCACCACACCTTTGCATGACGCGTGCCAGCTGTGTATGTCAAGCTCCGCCTCTTAAGGGAAGTGTGGGGTGGGCTGGGAGTACTTTTGCCCTCTTGATGGTCGCCCCGATAGGGCCGAGTTGGGAGGGCGCGGCCGGACACCACTAATCACCCCAACAATAAACACTGCCGTAAAAGTGGACAATTATAATGCACTGTATAAACCTTGGCTTTTAGGGCGGGGTTGTGACTGGTTCGCTGTGGCGCTTGCAGGGAGGCTCCAGATGCTCGCTTCTGTCAAGTCTTAAATATGGCTGATGTTGTATGTTGGGTAACTCGACTGTTTGGGGATGGAAGGCGTGGTGCCCTCTTGCCCCGACAAGGGAGGCGTCATGGTCGACTGTGAAGGTACAAGTTTCATCAGGTTTTTAAAGTGATGGAAGTTCTTATAGTTCCCGACGATGGTGGCTCGATATTGTGTTTATGGCGGCGTCGCCGAAGGCTAAAGGTCCGTCTGCCCTGTGTGACGGAGGAGCCTCACTGACGGGCGGATGATGCAGTGGACGCCGGCCGTGGACGATGTCTGAGGCATTTTACGGCTGCTTTTATATTCGAGTTTACGTCAGGTGTCGGAGTATTGGCGACTTAAGGTACTGGTGTCGGGTTATTTATGCGTGTCGTGCCCTCCGCCCACCTGAGACTCGTCTCGATGTCTTGTTTATGTGGGACGATGGAGCCAGATAGTCTCCCGCGGGTATATTTAGACCAACTGCAGGACCCGAGACATTAAAAGATCATGATGATTTGGATCTTGATTTTGGATTATACGATATATATATATATATATATATATATATATATATATATATATATATATATATATATATATATATATATATATTTATATATATATGAAGGTGAAATCGCAGTTCAGTAATTCATATGATTTTGTTTAACGTAATTTCTCTATACGTGTGACACAGTATATTTCACGGAAACAATCCACCTCATCAGGTGCCAGTAGTTCATAAAGATGTTATTGGCACTGTCACTCGGTACGCAGGGACGACCACAAAACACTGTAGACCTTAACAACCTAGTTACATTGTACCACTCTGCTGATTATGATACTCGTAACGTAATTGAATGTCTTAATTGCTTGCTAATACTAAGAACTTAAATTTGTCCTCACGTAACTTTAAAGCCCATCCCATTATCAACCAAATCAATTATGAAGGAATTAGGGGAAAAAATTGTCGAACACACATCTTGTTACCCGGACCAACCCCCTCTACACCCCCCCCCCCCCACAACCACATGACACCCCCCACTTTCCCTTTAACGGTCACTGTCGGTCAGGCCAATGCGTCGTTTAGGATGGCAGAAACAGGAGCGTATTGTGGCGGTGCTGGGATTTAAAAAGCTTCGTGAATTATTAGCACCTGATGAGGTGGACTGTATCCGTGAAACATGTGCCACATGTATTGAAAAATTACATGTTAAATGAAATTACATGAACTCCTATTACCACAGACTAGTGACGCACACACACACACACACACACACACACACACACACACACACACACACACACACACACACTGACACACACACACACACACACACACACAGAAGAGGTAGTAAAAGCTTTGCGGAAGACGAAAGCCGGCAAGGCGGCGGGTTTAGATGGTATTGCAGTGGAATTTATTGAAAAAGGGGGTGACTGTATTGTTGACTGGTTGGTAAGGTTATTTAATGTATGTATGACTCATGGTGAGGTGCCTGAGGATTGGCGGAATGCTTGCATAGTGCCATTGTACAAAGGCAAAGGGGATAAAAGTGAGTTCTCAATTACAGAGGTATAAATTTGTTGAGTATTCCTAGGAAATTATATGGGAGCGTATTGATTGAGAGGGTGAAGGCATGTAAAGAGCATCAGATTGGGGAAGAGCAGTGTGGTTTCAGAAATAGTAGAGGATGTGTGGATCAGGTGTTTGCTTTGAAGAATGTATGTGAGAAATACTTAGGAAAGCAAATGGATTTGTATGTAGCATTTATTGATCTGGAGAAGGCATATAATAGAGTTGATAGAGATGCTCTGTGGAAGGTATTAAGAATATAGGGTGTGGGAGGCAAGTTGTTAGAAGTAGTGAAAAGATTTTATCGAGGATATAAGGCATGTGTACGTGTCGGAAGAGAGGAAAGTGATTGGTTCTCAGTGAATGTGGGTTTGCGGCAGGGGTTGTTTGGGAGGTGAATGCAAGAGTTTTGGAAAGAGGGGCAAGTATGCAGTCTGTTGTGGATGAGAGAGCTCGGGAAGTGAGTCAGTTGTTCGCTGATGATACATCGCTGGTGGCTGATTCGTGTGAGAAACTGCAGAAGCTGGTGACTGAGTTTGGTAAAGTGTGTGAAAGAAGAAAGTTAAGAGTAAATGTGAATAAGAGCAAGGTTATTAGGTACAGTAGGGTTGAGGGACAAGTCAATTGGGAGGTAAGTTTGAATGGAGAAAAATTGGAGGAAGTAAATTGTTTTTGATATCTGGGAGTGGATTTGGCAACGGATGGAACCATGGAAGCGGAAGTGAATCATAGGGTGGGGGAGGGGGCGAAAGTTCTGGGAGCGTTGAAGAATGTGTGGAAGTCGAGAACTTTATCTCAGAAAGCAAAAGTGGGTATGTTTGAAGGAATTGTGGTTCCAACAATGTTATATGGTTGCGAGGCGTGGGCTATAGATAGAGTTGTGCAGAGGAGGGTGGATGTGCTGGAAATGAGATGTTTGAGGACAATATGTGGTGTGAGGTGGTTTGACCGAGTAAGCAATAATATGGTAAGAGAGATGTGTGGTAATAAAAAGAGTGTGTTTGAGAGAGCAGAAGAGGGTGTTTTGAAATAGTTTGGTCACATGGAGAGAATGAGTGAGGAAAGATTGACAAAGAGGATATATGTGTTTGAGGTGGAGGGAACGAGGAGAAGTGGGAGACCAAATTGGAGATGGAAAGATGGAGTGAAAAAGATTTTGAGTGATCGGGGCCTGAACATGCAGGAGGGTGAAAGGCGTGCAAAGAATAGAGTGAATCGGAACGATGTGGTATACCGGGGTCGACGTGCTGTCAATGGATTGAACCAGGGCATGTGAAGCGTCTGGGGTAAACCATGGAAGGTTGTGTGGGGCCTGGATGTGGAAAGGGAGCTATGGTTTCGTTGCATTATTACATGACAGCTAGAGAAACCACAGCTCCCTTTCCACATCCAGGCCCCACAAAACTTTCATGGTTTACCCCAGACGCTTCACATGCCCTGGTTCAATCCATTGACAGCACGTCGACCCCAATTCACTCTATTCCTTGCACGCCTTTCACCCTCCTGCATATTCAGGCCCCGATCACTCAAAATCTTTTTCACTCCATCTTTCCACCTCCAATTTGGTCTCCCACTTCTCCTCGTTCCCTCCACCTCTGACACATACATCCTCTTGATCAATCTTTCCTCACTCATTCTCTCCATGTGACCAAACCATTACAAAACACCCTCTTCTGCTCTCTCAACCACACTCTTTTTATTACCACACATCTCTCTTACCCTTTCATTGCTTACTCGATCAAACCACCTTACAGCACATATTGTCCTCAGACATCTCATTTCCAGCACATCCACCCTCCTCCGCACAACTCTATCCATAGCCCACTCCTCGCAACCATATAACATTGTTGGAACCACTATTCCTTCAAACATACCCAATTTTGCTTTCCAAGATAACGTTCTCGACTTCCACACATTCTTCAACGCTCCCAGAACTTTCGCCCTCTCCCCTACCCTATGATTCACTTCTGCTTCCATGGTTCCATCCGCTTCCAAATCCACTCCCAGATATCTAAAACACTTCACTTCCTTCAGTTTTTCTCCATTCAAACTTACCTCCCAATTGACTTGTCCCTCAACCTTGCTGTTATTCACATTTACTCTCAGCTTTCTTCTTTCACACACTTTACCAAACTCACCAGCTTCTGCAGTTTCTCACCCGAATCAGCCATCAGCGCTGTATCATCAGCAATAACAATTTCGTAAGGACTTCGTGAAATGGGAAATCTGAAATGGTTTTCTTAAATGAACGTAACGTCTGTATATGATGATGCAGCAGCCGGTGGACCGTTCATCTGCAGTCGTACTTCGTCCTCATCTCTACTCGCTGTTGATTTGTAAAATTCTGCTTGTAGATTCTTCAGGGTCAAAAGTTACTTAATTCTGAATTTCAGGTGCATGCGACGTTTATTTAATATTTTGAAATGGTTTTGAAAAAGTGAGGTCACTACATGTGTATGGAGATTATTTGCTTGTATCCTTGATAATGAGGGATTAGGGCTTGGCAAAGTATGTTTGTCATGGAATTGTTCCCCTTTAAGGTCAACGGTTGACGGGTCCGTGGGACACGGGGTCAGCGGGTCACTTGGGAGTTATTTCAGCCTGAGCCGCTTGACCCGGCCGGGAATCAAGACAGGTCAACGCTGAGACTTCGTGTATCAAAATATTAATGTATTATTTTTCTTTACTTGTTTACAAATAATTCTCGAATCATTGATAATGATAAGGTGAAATGTCTTCAATATTACAACAGGACTGGGTTTTGTGTAATCCCATGAGAACAGGATTTCGAATAGTTTATTATCTGTGTGCAAAACGTCAAGAACTTCAGAATATAATTACTGTATCTCAGAAATATTTGTTTTATGGAAATTATTATTTTAATTTTATTCTAGAGATGATGGAAATGATTATTTTGAACTATATCTTGAATAGAGACTATGGAATTGATTATTTTTAACTTATCTTTATAATAGAGATTATGGAAATGATTATTTTTTACTTATTTTTAAATAGAGATTATGGAAATCATTATTCTTAACATATTATTTAATAGAGATTTTGGAAATGATCATTTTTAACTTATTCATAAATAGAGATTATGGAAATGATTATTGTTCACTTATCTTTATAAGAGATGTGGTACGAAGTAAAGCAGAGTCACCACGTTGTTTTGGGAACTTTTTTGTTAATGCACGCAGGTCAGATGCCTGGTGGGTCATGGGGTCACGTGTCAAGTGGGTCACGGGTTAGATGTTTGGCGGGTCTCTTGGGTCAAGTCTGGTGACCCGTTTCCCACTGTGCCTGTGGCCAAGCAGAGTGAGTGTGTATATATGAACACGGGAGCAGAACATGTGAAGATATGTTGTTTCTGAACGTTTATTTAGGTCCCTGGTGAAGTCATCTTGGGGTCTTCACACCCCCGCTGCCTGGACTGGGCCCAGGCGGGTGGATGTGGTCGTTGGTCGACCAAGCTGATGAAAGACACAACCATCGGACCGGTACACTTTGTAGGTACTTGTCCAGTGCACTCTGTTGTCCATGACTGGGCTCTGCTTCCGTTTGCATTGGACGAATAAAATACGTACGGACTCTGCATGGCCTCAGGTAACTTGAAGAGGAACAGTTATCTGGAAAAAAAAAATTCTCAGCCCTAATCCCAAACATATACCATCAGCATGTAAGTGCAAGGGATCTCCACTGACACATAACTCCTAACCTCATTTATAACCATTTAGAAAATGAACTACACGTCACGCGTACCTGAAATTGGGACTTAAATAAGTACTTACCTAAATATTGTTGCATGCTGACCTTAGCACACCAACAGCACGAAGAAATGAGATGAAGACAGAATATGATTAGAGATGAACATTCCGCTGACTCCTGTATCATGAGGAGAACAGGTAACAAATTTGAGACCAGCAGCTCAGGACTGTGCTGTCTTTTGGGTGTTCTTGATGGCGCTGTTGTGGAGGCCTGCACAAGGAAAATCGTTTCTAGGGCAATAGTTTTTAGTGCTAAATAATCGATGCTCAGATTTCCCGTCCATACGTAATCATTCTACATTTACGCCTATTTAGATTTGACTTAGGGATCCTTGATTGATAAGCTGTGAAGTCTTAAGCGTAATTTGGTTGTGATTGTTGTGGTAATTGACTTGAGGACATTTTTAACTTGGGTTCCATGCCTGCCATATCCTCCCACGTGAGAATGGTAACTCATCCATGGACGTTCTTCTGGACGGACTGACTAACATCGCTTGAGATGTTAGTATCCCTAGAATGGAAGTTTCGTGAGGGTTGACGACAGAGAGCACTGATGACCTCAGCAAGATAGACCATCTGGGCAAGACAACCTCAGCTGCGTTGTGGTGGCGCCACGCGTCACCTCCCCTGGCGCACTCCCTCCACCTACGATATTGCGAGAGTAAAATGCATCTTATCTATGATGCATTACCGTTAATGGTGGCTGTTTGCGAACGGGTCATGATGAATGGTGCCCGGGAGGCAACGGTCATTAGAGCAAGATGATGACGGTGACTAAGGACTTTAACGTAGTGTTTGCGGGATAGCCTGAGGTACTGAATATGAAGCACTGTGCTGTGGGGACACTGGTGCGATCAGTGTTATGCCAGCGTCACGTGACGATACCTTGAGTAATCTTTGTGACCAGTATACTCTCTCTCTCTCTCTCTCTCTCTCTCTCTCTCTCTCTCTCTCTCTCTCTCTCTCTCTCTCTCTCTCTCTCTCTGTATATATATATATATATATATATATATATATATATATATATATATATATTTATATATATATTTTTTTTTTTTTTTCATACTATTCGCTATTTCCCGCGATAGCGAGGTAGCGTTAAGAACAGAGGACTGGGCCTTTGAGGGAATATCCTCACCTGGCCCTCTTCTCTGTTCCTTCTTTTGAAAAAAAAAAAAAAAAAAAAACGAGAGGGGAGGATTTCCAGCCCCCCGCTCCCAATATATATATATATTTATATATTTTGCTTTGTCGCTGTCTACCGCGTTAGCGAGGTAGCGCAAGGAAACAGACGAAAGAATGGCAAACCCACCCACATACACATGTATATACATACACGTCCACACATGCACATATACATACGTATACATTTCACCGTATACATATATATACACACAGACATTTACATATATACACATGTACATAATTCATACTGTCTGCCTTTATTCATTCCCATCGCCACCCCGCCACACCATGAAATAACAACCCCCTCCCCCCTCATGTGCGCGAGGTAGCGCTAGGAAAAGCCAACAAAGGTCACATTCGCTCACACTCAGTCTCTAGCTGTCATGTAATAATGCACCGAAAACCACAGCTCCCTTTCCACATCCAGGCCCCACAGAACTTTCCATGGTTTACCCCAGACGCTTCACATGCCCTGGTTCAATCCATTGATAGCACGTCGACCCCGGTATACCACATCGTTCCAATCCACTCTGTTCCTTGCACGCCTTTCACCCTCCTGCATGTTCAGGCCCCGATCACTCAAAATCTTTTTCACTCCATCTTTCCACCTCCAATTTAGTCTCCCACTTCTCGTTCCCTCCACCTCTGACGCATGTATTCTTTTGGTCAATCTTTCCTCACTCATTCTCTCCATGTGACCAGACTATTTCAAAACACCCTCCTCTGCTCTCTCAACCACACTCTTTTTATTACCACACATCTCTCTTACCCATACATTACTTACTCGATCAAACCACCTCACACCACAAATTGTCCTCAAACATCTCATTTCCAGTACATCCACCCTCCTCCGCACAACTCTATCCATAGACCACGCCTCGCAACCATATAACATTGTTGGAACCACTATTCCTTCAAACATACCCATTTTTGCTTTCAGAGATAGTGTTCTCGACTTCCACACATTCTTCTACGCTCCCAGAACTTTCGTCCCCTCCCCCACCCTATGATTCACTTCCGCTTCCATGGTTCCATCCGCTGCCAAATCCACTCCCAGATATCTAAAACACTTCACTTCCTCCAGTTTTTCTCCATTCAAACTTACCTCCCAGTTGACTTGTCCCTCAACCCTACTGTACCTAATAACCTTGCTCTTATTCACATTTACTCTCATCTCTCTTCTTTCACACACTTTACCAAACTCAGTCACCAGCTTCTGCAGTTTCTCACATGAATCAGCCGCCAGCGCTGTATCATCAGCGAACAGCAACTGACTCACTTCCCAAGCTCTCTCATCCACAACAGACTGCATTCTTGCCCCTCTTTCCAAAACTGTTGCATTCACCTCCCAAACAACCCCATCCATAAACAAATTAAACAACCGTGGAGACATCACACACCCCTGCCGTAAACCTACATTCACTAAGAACCAATCACTTTCCTCTCTTCCTACACGTACACATGCCTTACATCCTCGATAAAAACTTTTCACTGCTTCTAACAACTTGCCTCCCACACCGTATATTCTTAATATCTTCCACAGATCATCTCTATCAACACATATGCCTTCTCCAGATCCATAAATGCTACATACAAATCCATTTGCTTTTGTAAGTATTTCTCACATACATTCTTCAAAGCAAACACCTGATCCACACATCCTCTACCACTTCTGAAACCACACTGCTCTTCCCCAATCTGATGCTCTGTACATGCTTTCACCCTCTCAATCAATACCCTCCCATGTAATTTCCCAGGAATACTCAACAAACTTATACCTCTGTAATTTGAGCACTCACTTTTATCCCCTTTACCTTTGTACAATGGCACTTTGCAAGCATTCCGCCAATCCTCAGGCACCCACCATGAGTCATACATACATGCAGGAGGGTGAAAGGCGGGCAAGGAATAGAGTGAATTGGATCGATGTGGTATACCGGGGTTGACGTGCTGTCAGTGGATTGAATCAGGGCATGTGAAGCGTCTGGGGTAAACCATGGAAAGTTGTGTGGGGCCTGGATGTGGAAAGGGAGCTGTGGTTTCGGGCATTATTGCATGACAGCTAGAGACTGAGTGTGAACGAATGGGGCCTTTGTTGTCTTTTCCTCGCGCTACCTCGCACACATGAGGGGGGAGGGCGATGGTATTCCATGTGTGGCGAGGTGGCGATGGGAATGAATACAAGCAGACAGTGAGAATTGTGTGCATGGGTATATATGTATGTGTCTGTGTGTGTATATATATGTGTACATTGAGATGTATAGGTATGTATATTTGCGTGTGTGGACGTGTATGTATATACATGTGTATGGGGATGGGTTGGGCCATTTCTTTCGTCTGTTTCCTTGCGCTACCTCGCAAACGCGGGAGACAGCGACAAATCAATATATATATATATATATATATATATATATATATATATATATATATATATATATATATATATACACATATATATATATGTATGTATGTATGTATGTATGTATGTATGTATATATATATATATATATATATATATATATATATTACTTTCCAAAAGTAGGAACAGAGGAAAGAGCCAAGCGAGGATTTTTTTCGTCTCAGACTCGGTTACTTTGCTCACGCGAGAAATAGGGAACACACTCACATTCTCGTCCTTTAACAGAGGATCATGTAGTAGAGAGAGGTAAGTTACCGTAGTAGCAATGCCCGAGTTGGCACAGGTAGGGTAGGCGATCATAGTGAGGTCGGGAATCTCTTCGGCTCAATACAGGTTGCCAGACTGAGGCGTGATACAGGAGGCAGCAACACCAGCGTGCGCCTCAGGCTTGGGTGGTGTTGGTATGTAACAAGAATGCTGGACTGTGCTGCTGGGGGTTGGAAGAAGGCAGGCGTGGAGGTATGGGCGTGTTTAGCCGACGCCCACTCCTCCCTCCGCCGGTCTTCAAGTCCACTAGAGCCAAACACCACAAGAATACACGATAAGGTTTGGTCATCTCCATCCATGGGGATACAGAGGCCTGAGACCCTTAATTGTCATAAAAATTTTATTTCTAAAGGATACTTGCTGTTCGCGATTTAAGGCTCCTGAGATTTCGTGACCTAATTTCACACACACACACACACACACACACACACACACACACACACACACACACACACACACACACACTGGGGATAACACGAGTGGAAAACTCTCTCCCTGTAACACACAAATAATAATTCCACATCCTCAGACACACATCGTCACCCATGCACGGGCCGCATGGGATCAAACCCACATAGGTTCGAATCCTGGTCGCGGCAGAAGGTCCTCAGTCTACTCAGCTTTTCACCTTCCCCAAGAGGCTTGTTGATAGAATGGGTAACTGGTATAGGGTAGGGTGCATGTGCGTGTCGGAGTGAAAACATGGGACATATAGATGACTTTTTAAAGAAGTAAGTGACAAGTGAGAGGCAACACGGTTTTAAGGAAAGGAGGTCATGTGTAATGACGGTTTTAGGGAAAGATTAGATTTCTGAGAGAGAGAGAGAGAGAGAGAGAGAGAGAGAGAGAGAGAGAGAGAGAGAGAGAGAGAGAAGGGATGGCTGGTTAGATTCCTTTATCATGACTGCCAGAAATTATCTGACGATACCTCATGGGAGGCTGATTATAAGGCTAGAGTATCAGGCTTGAGGTGACTTCTCCAAATGGGTGGAGGTCTGTGCTGGTACCATTGATCCTCTTGATCCACGTGAATGACTTGCTTGAAGTTGTGGAATCCTACGTGAACGTGATTGTAGATGACGCAGAGGTCATGAGGGAAGTGAAAAGCGAGGAGTGTTTCAGCTTACACCAGACAGCCTCCAAAGTTGATGATACTGAACCTGACGAAATGTTAAGTAATGAGGATGGGAAAAAGGGAAAGATCGCTTCGATAAGAATATTCTCGAGCAGGAAATTAGTTGCGGGAATCTGTGTGTGAGAGAGACTTGAAAGTCCCCATCTTCCCTCACCTGTCGCCAGAGTCCTCACCTTCGGTGAACAGTTAGGGGGACTTAATGTCTGCTGGCAACTGTTATATTTGTATTCAAGCTCATGGATAAGGAGATATTCAGCAAGCTGTTCACGTTCTACGTAAAGCCAAAACTAGAATGTGCTTTTCATGTTTGGTCACCGCACCTAAAGAAGCAGAGAGAGCTGATAGAGAAGGTCCAGAGGAGGGCAACAAAGATCGTACCAGAGTTAAGAGAGCTGAGTTACTGGGAAGAGTTAAAGACCATAAATTTACCCACTATGGAAGAGCGAAGGGTGACCGGATCACAGTCTTTAAAATCTTAAACCATGTTGATGACTTAGGCAGTGAACTACCACGAAAGATGTAGGGATAGGACAATCAGAGGACATAACACGAAATTAAGCACGAGACTTTGTGAAAAAGCATGAAGAAGTGGTTTAACAGTCTAAACGTGATGAATGAATGGAAGAGTGAATGAGCGAATAGGAAATGCGCCCAATATTGTTTTAAAAGTTATTTGGTTCAGGTGATGGAGACTATCGAGTGTAAAACTCCCTCCCTCGTACAGCGTACGAATTGGTAATTACTGTTACACAAAATAATGAAAAAAACAAGGGATTTCTTACCGTCAAATGCATTTTCACTAAGGTATGTAGATGATGTTCTTTGTGTTTGGCCAACAAACGAAAATTTACAAACATTTCTCCCTTTAACAATTTAGTACCTTCTATCAACTGTACTGTAGAAGTGAAAAATAATGGTATGTTACCATTTTTAGATTGCCTGATTCATAGGGATGGAAACATTTAAATTTGGCATATACAGAAAACCTACCAATGTTTGTTCATATATCCATTATTACTCAGCTCAGGTTGACAGATATAATTATCATCTTTCCCGTCTACGTTCCTCAGGGTATTACATATATTCAGTCCGGAATTTATTGAGTCTGAGGAGATATATTCTTTTGGATCCATGTTAAAGTGCCCTAGATCTTTCACTGATAAATCTCTTCAGTTGGCAAAGAAAGGATTTCATAGAGTTCAACCCAAACATCACCTTGATGCCAGAATCTTTTAGTTCTCCCTTTTAATGATAATTTTACATTACTTTCCTTGTTACGGAAGTTCTGTAGCCTTTCGCAACAACAGTACTATTAATTATATCTTAATCAGAAACTCACTTGAAAGTTCTGCGGGCTGTGTTTATAGAGTACCATGTAAAAATTGTAAGATGTTTTATGTTGGCCAGACTGGTAAGAATCTTATGGTTAGACTTAAGCAATATGAATATAGTATAAGAACAGGACAAGAATCAAATGCCTTGTTTCATCATGTTGAAATTATGATCATTGTATTGAGTGGAGTAATTCCAACTCAGTTATTAACTCAAACTCCTTTATCACGATAGATATTGAATCTTCTGTTATTGAATACACAAAGAATTGTAACATTAAATATTAGTGAAGGTCTATACAAATTGGGTAGCTTTATTGTAGACAAAATGTGGAAACAGTTCCCTTTCTTGTCCACATAATAAGATTTTATAACAGGCATGTTGCCAGACCCGAACACACCAACCCGAGTACCTATACCCGGTGTTGCTTGTTTACCAATGGCGTCCTAGCCACGTTTCTTCCTGGTATATCAACTATTTGTTCTTGTATCTCCCCTGATGATGTGATTATTACACGAAAATGCACTTGGGAACTTATCGTGTTTCATATTCCTGTGGAATACCTGCTTATACTAGTTCACGTGCACCACTGTAACCTCTTGCAATATATATATATATATATATATATATATATATATATATATATATATAATATATATATATATATATATATATATATATATATATATAGTGTGTGTGTGTGTGTGTGTATTTCTCTCTCTCTCTCTCTCTCTCTCTCTCTCTCTCTCTCTCTCTCTCTCTCTCTCTCTCTCTCTCTCTCTCTCTCTCTCTCTCTCTCTCTCTCTCTCTCCCTATTAATCATACATTTTCTCATTTGCATAATTGTGATTTCCTTTATATCACTTACACCCATTTGGATCCTGATGGCCACATCCTGTGGTTTGTCGGGTGGAATATGCTTCCATCATCCTCATTATTCCGCTGTCACGGACATCCCGCTCTTGGTGACTTCCTTTACTTCGCTGGCTGAGGGAAGGCCGCTTCACCGCGCCGTCCGCACCCGTCTACCAGGGCTACTGCAGTGTGGGGTTCAGACTGACCAGTTTCAAGAGGGCAGGGTTGCCCACCACCTCCGTTATCATGCAGGACACTCACGCTTGAGGTTACGCCGCCACCCAGCGTACACTGGACATCATCGCTGCCCCATTGTATGCAAAGAATGGCTACCTTAGAGAGTGTGTAGCCTTTTCCCGGTGTGTGTTTATCGGTGTATGGATCAGGGTTTGTTGTGGTGGTGGTGTGTGGACAGCGTAGACAGGGAGCTGAGTCCAGTCTTCCCTGGTGTCCTTGTAACCTTGTTCCTTGGTGAACCAGTCTCGATGGTGGTTGTTTGGAGTGGGGGGGGGGGGGGTGCCGCTAGTGGTCAGTTACTGGTAGTGATTAGATAGTGGGACTTGTTGGGTGGTTGGCAGTGCTGCCCTAGTGGTGATTGTGGTTAGATATCGGGTGAAGTTTTATGTCCCGCCACTACAAAAAGGACCTGTGGGACAATATGGCGTCATACGTCTGTCTGTCTGTCATCACATTCTTGTTAGCACGAGAACTCACTAATAGTTCCTGATAGAAGCATACACCACAGGCGCCTATTGTGGTGATGAACTGAGTATGATACTCGAGCACAAACTTGCCTAACATGTTACGAAACAATGATGAATTTTACAGTTGCTGTAGCTCAGGAGTGTTGAACGATGGGATGTTCACATATATGTATTAGGCAGAGGTAAATGGTAAATCAATGTTTGCAATTCAGTTGATTTAATTTTTTTTTCCTTTTCTATTAGCGGGCAACGCGGGTGTTTCTCGTTACTCAAGTTCAGATGATAGTCACAAGTGTTGGCAGTGGCTAAGACGTTGGTGTTCTGTGGGTGGGAGTTGTAAGGGTAATGGTTAGCGATCATACAGTGAGGTATCTGTGATGATGGTGAGTGATGACTGGTCGTGTGTTTGGTTGGTTCGTGGTCCTTCCCACAGGACTGGGTATCAATTCCAGTGTAGCATGGAGTCAGGAGAGTGAGAGATAACGTTTCTCGTGTGTATGTTTGTGTGTGTGTGTGTGTGTGTGTGTGTGTGTGTGTGTGTGTCTTGGTCGATAAGTAAATTGACAAGACAGAGAAATACTGATACGGTAATATGTCAACATGGAGCGTTGATACGTGTCTGTGTGGCGTGTAAATGAGGAAGAGGGGGCCACACACGATAAAGGACCTTAGGTATAAGTGGGACGTCCTGATTTTGATCTGTGCGTTTATGAGGTGGAAGATGAGGCTTGAGCTGGAGAGGAGGAGGAGGAGGGGGTTGTATAAAGTGACATTGTTTCTTCAGTCTAGAAGTTGTTAATAAGATTTGATAAATTATTATTTTTTTTTTATAACTGGACTGCGAGTTTAGAAATACGCCTACATTAAGAATCCGTAGCCATTAATTCCTGTCCCTATGGATTGAAATTTTTGCAAAGAATGTTATTCAAAGAATGTTATTTTAAGGGGTCCTGAGCCGAACCTTCAGTACGAGGCATTAAACCCAACCAATAATTTCGTATTAACTTTTCGTCGATTCCTGGGGACGTATCGCACCCCTCACAGTTTGCCCTAGAACTAAGACTGCAGTGTACCGATGCTGTTTGGTTAAGCTGCTGGGCTCATCCCGTAGGGCTGCGTAACTCGCACCTCCCGCGCGGAGGAACCTGTCTGGTGTGTTGTGGAAGGTTTCCACCGACTCCATGACTGCCTTATAGACGACGAGACTTTAGATATTATTATTATTATTATTATTATTATTTTTTTCTTTTCATACTTTTCGCCATTTCCCGCGATAGCGAGGTAGCGTTAAGAACAGAGGACTGGGCCTTTGAGGGAATACCCTCACCTGGCCCTCTTCTCTGTTCCTTCTTTTGGAAAATTAAAAAAAAAAGATAAAAAAAAACGAGAGGGGAAGATTTCCAGCCCCCCGCTCCCTTCCCTTTTAGTCGCCTTCTACGACACGCAGGGAATACGTGGGAAGTATTCTTATTATTATTATTATTATTAGTAGTAGTAGTAGTAGTAGTTATTGTTGTTGTAGTAGTAGTATTAGTGGTAGTAGTAAGTAGTATTGATATTACTATAATAATACTAAGGTTTAACTATGTGTGAGAGGGGAGGATGGTGAGTGAGGAGGAAGCAGCATGGCTTGGAGGATGAGTGTGGTGGTGGCTGGCCAGAGGGTCAGAGTCTCTCCGCCAGCCATGGCTCCACGGTAATAGATGATTAGGGCATAGCAGGGTGTGGGCGTGGAGGGGCGGAACGCTGGTGGTAATGGCTCCTACTGGCTGAGGAGGGACTCGCCTCTCCATCAGAGCTTTATGCGAGGAGGGCTCACACACACACACACACACACACACACACACACACACACACACACACACACACACACACACACACTAATCCCCTGGCCTGCCAGTATCATCACCTTCGCGTACTCTCTGAATTCATTCATTCCTTTCCTGTGATTCCTTTCATGCTCTCCTCCCCTGTTGTTCTGCCTGCAGTCTCTCTCTCTCTCTCTCTCTCTCTCTCTCTCTCTCTCTCTCTCTCTCTCTCTCTCTCTCTCTCTCTCTCTCTCTCTCTCTCTCTCTCATTAACTTCAGGCCAGTAGGGAGCGTGCGGTCTGAGTTCGGGAGAAGTCAGGGCTAGTCTTTTTCATATATTGTCAACAGCAAGTGACCCTGTTACCTTCCAGAGGGAGGTAATGTTTTGCTGTTTTTTTACAGGGACGCTATAAAGTTCCTTTGCCGCAGATGTAACTCTCTTCTCCATTCAATCTATTCCAGTCGATCCAGCGGTCGGGAATTTCAGAGGGTTATAGAAACTAACACCAGGTCAGCAGATGATGAAAGAACCGGGTGTAGTTATTCATCTATTCATCTTGGTGTGCTTATATATATATATATATATATATATATATATATATATATATATATATATATATATATATATATATATATATATATTTGTGTGTGTGTGTGTGTGTGTGTGTGTGTGTGGTGTAAATTTTTTCCTTCTGTTGTTTCCCGCCTCCGCGAGGTAACATCGAGCAAAGACATGAACCTTCAAGGGGAAAAAAATCTCAGAGCTCCTCCTGTTCTTGTATTCGGAAAGTTATAACATAGTAGGGGACGAGCTATAACAAACTCCTGACCTTCTTAGTCGCCTTTTACGACATGTAGCAGACACGAAGGTCATATATATGATTTCTTTTTTCATCCCCAGAGATAATGTGTATGAGTGAAAGAAGGACCCCAGGAGTACGGGAGACAGCGTCGTTTGAGTGTCTGTCAGAATGGAGAGATCCTGGACAGAGTGGAGTGTTTTAGACACATGGGAGTGGACGTAGCAGTGCTCAGAATCCTGGAAGCTGAAGCTAACCACTACGTGGGTGAGGGTGGAGGCTAAAGTCCTGCGTGCACTGGGGAGTGTGTGGAAAGAGACAGTGCTGTATGGGTGGGAGGAGTGAGCCCTGAATATAAGGAAACGGAAGAGTCCATTGTTGAAAATGAAATGTTTGAGCACGATGTGTGGTTGTTTAAGGAATGATAAGAAAAGAGAGAGATGTGGTAGTGAGCGGAGTATGACTGAGAGCTGAACAGTGTGTGCTAAAATGGTTTCGTTAGAATACGGGGCGTGCATGGGATAGAACGAATTTGTGCGGTGTAGTATGCAGGGAGCGACATGCTATCGTCGGGCAGAACTGGGGCGTATGAAGTTCGGTCAAGGGAAACCAGGAAAGGTCTGTTAGGCTTAGATATGGATAGAGGGCTCTGGTGTTGATGCAGAACTTGAGAGTGGATTTGAGCAAATGAGGCCTTTCTTCGTCTCTTCCTAGCCGTATGAGGAAGATATGTAAGTAATATTAGAAAGAGAGAGAGAGAGAGAGAGAGAGAGAGAGAGAGAGAGAGAGAGAGAGAGAGAGAGAGAGAGAGAGAGAATGGGGAGTCTGCATGTAAAAATGAAAAACAGAATTTGCTATATTCTAGGTTGTATTGCGTCCTCATCTAAGGGTCATTTAAGTGTACAAGGAGGGAAAACCAGATTAATCATTGGATTTGTGACACCGAGCCTTGTGTTGCGGTCCACCGGCGTAACAAAGGCACCGCTAACGTGTTCATAAGTGTACGTGACGTAATACACAGGCAGATGGTTAAGTTCTGCGTGGGTGACGTGAACCAGAGGCACAAGTGTAAAGTGTTGCCTTCCTCCTGCAGCGGACGTCTTACCCTATTGGACACTTCGTCCTCCGCATGATGTGACTGCTCATGGCTGCTTCCCTTATTTTGTTTGTCGTATTATTTATTTTTTTTTATCGCATTCTTTATCTTCTATAACTCCCTTTTATTTTGAGATGCATTTTTGGTGGAGTTTTATCGGTTAGCGTTGCTGATCTTGAGGCATTCACTGGCCGCACGGGATCGAGCGCAAAAGTTGGAATCTTGGTTGCGACAGTCGGTCCACATTCAATCCAGCTGTTCATCCTCCCCTAAAGGTTGGTTGATAGATTGGGTACCAGGTTTAAACTAGGATATATATATATATATATATATATATATATATATATATATATATATATATATATATATGTTATTATTATCATTATTATTATACTTAGTCGGTGTCTCCCGCGTTAGCGAGGTAGCACAAGGAAACAAACGAAAGAATAGCCCAACCCGCCTTCATACACATGTATATACATAAACGCCCACACACGCACAAATACATAACTATACATTTCAAAGTATACGTACATATACATACACAGACATATACATTTATACACATGTACATATCCATACTTGCTGCCTTAGTCCACATATTGTAGTAGGGCATAGTGATGTGCGTGATCTAGTATTTACTGGTAACCACAAGAAAAAATAAAACATAAATCCTAAGTGCACTTTCGTGTGATTACATCGTCAGGGGAGATACAGGATGCTTGTATCTTTGCTGACGATGTAATGACACGAAAATGCACTTGGGACTTAACCTGTTTAATTTTTCCCCGTGGTTATCACGGAGAAGGGGGCCAGGTGAGGGTATTCCCTCAAAGGCCCAGTCCTCTGTTCTTAACGCTACCTCGCTAATGCGGGAAATGGCAAATAGTTTGAAAAAAAAAAAAAAAAAAAAATATATATATATATATATATATATATATATATATATATATATATATATATATATATATATATATATATATATATATGTAAATAAGATGATCTTCATTATGGCATTTTGTTGCCCATGGCGTTTCAGTTAACATTATAGTTGTATATTAGTTCTACATAACTTTGTCAAAGTAGTGCTGGCTGAGTTGAATTTGCTGGACTTCGCAGGGGAAGTGGACTTGGGCGGTTGGGTCAGGTCACGTTAGAAATCGTATCAAATACCCCTCATCACGCGAACCCGTCTTCCCAAATTATAGAGTATGCCCGTCATAACAGAGATGTCGAACAATTACAACTAGGACCCCCTTTACTGCGTGCAGCCAAGACCAGTAACATAACAGCCGAGTGATCTTTGATTACTTATTCCACTGTGCGTCATTCACAGGCGTACTGAGAGGACATTAACTACAGTGAGCCATGCTAAGTTTATGGTCACCCACAAACCACAGTGGCAATCACCGTCCTTGAATCTCTACCACTACCCACTAACCGCAGTCCACCACCATCCAGTCTTCGGACTGTGGCTTCCAACAGCATGGTCGACCAACAACCCAATCCAAGCAGTCTGGGCTCTGCCTGGGCTGCGGCGGTAGAAGAGCCTCGAAGACTTCACTAGGTAGACACCTACTGGTTACAACCTCCACCATCCACTCGTTACAACCACCACAATCCACCGGCTACAACCACCATCATCATCCAACGGCTCCAATCACCATCATCATCCAACGGCTACAACCACCACCATCCCCCACCAGCCTCAGCCACCACCACCTACCAGCTGTAATCACCATCACCCACCAGCTGTAATCACATCACCCACCAGCCTCAGCCATCACCGGTCACAGCCACCATCACCCACCAACCTCAGTCACCACCTTCTACCGACTACTACCACTATCAGCCACCGGTTACAAACGCCATCACCCACAATTCATATCCACTAAATCCATCCACCAACAGTTGTCATCCCCCACCATCCTCAGGCACCACCACCCGCCAGATACAACCATCATTACCCGTAAGCCTCATCCACCACTACCACCCACCAGCCTCATCCGCCACCACCACCCACCAGTTACAGCTAATATCACCCATCAGAATCCACGATGAGACACCTGCAACCACAATTTCTGTCTCCAGATCACAGCCACGATTATCCACAAACCACAACTAGCCACAACTCTTAAACCACAGTCAACAACCACCACCGCAGACGGACCACGTCTTCCCCCAGCTCACCAGCGTAAATTAGTGAATAACTTATTCACAACTTCCCTGTCATTTGAGGCACTTTCCTCACATTGTAACTTCCAGTGTACTCTGCTCATTAAGGGTCAGTCCAGGTGAATTCTTTGGTGAATACCTGGTGATGTCTTCTGGGTATATCTTCCCCCCACAGCCTGGGCTGAGCTCAGGCTGTTAGGTTGGGTCGTTGGTCGACCAAGCTGTTGGAAGCCGCGTCCCTCAAGGCCACATGACCCCCATCCCCTCCCCTTCCCGCCTAACTGGTCTAGTACACTGTGTAGGTAATTGTCCAATGCACTCAAACTTTTCCAATGTGTATTCTATGGTTTTTCTAGTTATAGCAGGCCCTGGATATAATGTGTTCTCTGTTTTTGTGCGTATCGCACCTTTGGATTTTACAGGTAGTATTTTACAAAGTCTTCCATGCCAGTCTTGTCGATAGTATGTTATGTCTGAATGTAATTTTGGAACCATACCTCTTAGGATTACGTGTAGATGATGATAGACCTCTCGTGTTTGCCCTCCAGGGATTATAGATAGCCTCATAGATTTCAGTCGTTCCCACTAGTTTTGCTCGTATACCACATTAACATAGGCAGTGAAAGATCTATGATCACTTCGTACTTCCGCAGTTTCGCCTGTCCTGTAGGGCAATGTTAAGACGCAACAATATTCCGTTCGTGAATTATGCCCTGGAATAACATCCTCATTGGTTTTTCAAGCCTCGTATTGAGGTTGGGCGAGATTCAGTCCGCCATCATGCTGCGTGAGGCAACAGTTATTTTGTTGTGTTCGCTGAAAGTTAGTCCGTTAGACATTATTACTCCAAGGTCTTTGACATTATTCATCTGGTTTATGATAGTGTGTGTGTGTGTGTGTGTCCGATATTCTGTATTTCCGTGACTTCATTTTACCCAGGCCGGAGGAGGTAAAGTTTATCTCCACGGCAAAGCGTGTTGTCCTCGGTTGCCAGTTTGCCCAGTTAAAGACTTCGTATATGTCTCATTGTAGCCTCTCGGCATCTTTTACTGTTCTGATTTACAAACATTCTAATATCATCTGTCAAGGATTAAGTGAATGTTGCTCGTGTTTTCGTCAATTTTAGATAGAAGAATGAGGAACATAAGTGATGCACGTACATTTTCATAGCGGGCTGAGCTTGTTACCGTAGAGTCATTGGTTTACAACTACGTGTTGTGATCTTTTACAAAGTTGTAGATCCATCTCCCAATATTTCGGGTTATTCCCATCTTTTGCATTCTATGCCCTGTGACACCATGGCCACACATTTGCCAAATGCTTCTGCAAAAGTCTGCGTAAATCACGTCGGCATCGTCTTTGTTTTCCAGGACTTCAGCAGTCCAGTCATAGTAGTTCTTGGACCTCTTGTGTATGTTGTATCCTCTTTTTCGCCGTCGCTCACAGGACGGGTCGGAGTGCTCAGTAAATTTTCCGCTCTTGCTGCAAGGAACAATCAGTGACCAGAGGAGGAAAGGCGCGGCCGGCCTTACGCCAGGATGCCCTGGGTAGCACTCCACCAGGCTCTGGTCCTGCAGGGTGGAGGGTTCGATGGGCCTTGCCGGACATCTCCTGCACCACCCACAGTGGTGGTGATGACGGGCTAGGTCAGATGGTTTCTCTCATGAGAAGGTGAGCCTCCGTCTTTGGGAAGGTGAGGCTCCATCTTAGGGAAGTCATGGGTCCATCTTTGGAAGGGGAACCTCCATCTTTGGGAAGGTGAGGCTCCATCTTAGAGAAGTCATAGGTCCATCTTCGGGAAGGTGAGCTTCCATCTTTAGGAATGTGAGCTCCATCTATAGGAAGGTGAGGCTCCATCTTAGGGACGGTGATGCTTGATCATAGGAATGGTAATACTCTATCTTGTGCAAGTTGAGGCTCCGTCTTAGGAAAGGAGTGGCTTCATTGTAGATAAGATAATGCTCCATATTAGGGAAGGTGATGCTTCGTCTTAGGGAAGGTAGTACTCCATCTTCAGTAAGGTGAGGCTCCATCTTTAGACAAGGTGAAGCTCCAAGAAGAATACAGATGCGTGTTTTTTCCAGTGGCTGGGGATGATGAGGTTAGCAACCAGCGCATGAGTTGATGAGGTAAGGAATTAGTTGATGTGAAGTGCTTGGTGTGAGGCCATTGACCTGTGGGATATAGGATAAGAATTATTTTTGTTTTCGGCTGGAGATATGGTTGTTGATGGTATTAGCTTTGTAGTCTTAACGTTTTCTGTGTTCATAGAGCGAGATACTCATGATAAATGGTATCAGTTTCTCAGACTGATAATAAAATTCTTAGGTTCTCGATGTAGATCTGAAACAAATCTGCTATGAATACATTCCTTGTTCGGTATATTTTTATTTTCCATGAGACTGGTTGAAGTTAATTTGCTTGGCATTGGCCAGCACATACCATCGCCACCCACACTGGCCCGCCACCTGATAGAGCCCACGCCCGGGTTTAAGTCCTCCCACACTATCAGCTGATTGAACCCACGCCCACACGAGGGGGGAAACCCAGAGACCCACAGTGAGCTAAGCCCAGGGGCCATCATCTGACAACATATATCGTGGCCAGACAGACCGGTTTGTCATATAAGGCAGCGTATCTTCAGCAGATAGTGAGGAGGTCGCACACACTCCTTCTCCCACACGCCCATCACCTGAGTGTTATGGCTACCACCTGTCAGGTTAAAGTGTCAGATGGATCGAAGCGCCTTTGTTGCAGTTTCATGGTTATACACTTTGTATTTAACCGGTGATATGAAGTACACCCCTGGAGGCCGCAGTCCCTCCTCTCGTTTAACGTCGAATTTATAGTGTTGAATTTCACTTTGAAGTGGGGGGAAAAAAAAAGAATGTCCACTGCACAATTTGTAGTCCGTATATTTCACCTCTGTTGTGTGTACCTTTGTCCTAAGGTATGCGCATGGCTCGCTGCTGCGGTATGTTTGCTCTTCGCTTATGATTATGTACATCTTGCAGCATGTTGTGTGTACGTGTGCCCTTGTGTGGATCTCCTCACGTTCGTACGTCTTAAACCTTGTCGTGGGTTTGTCTTGCTGTGTGTTTATGTCTTGGCTCGTGTTGTGTGCGTCTGACACGAAGACACAGAGAGACTGTGATCGGACGCCAGTCTTTTGTGTTTAATGAGAGATAAGTTTCAGCTAATTCGTTGTAGGGAAGTAAGAATTAGTACAGAATTCGTAACAAACTGGTATTATATTCCAGATAGATGTGTGAAAGATTCGTCAGGAATTATCATTATGTCATCCAGTACAGCAGAGCAATCTTGGCCTCAACAAAAGAAAAAGGTTGGGTTGTGTGAACCTTCAAAATGAGAGAGAGAGAGAGAGAGAGAGAGAGAGAGAGAGAGAGAGAGAGAGAGAGAGAGAGAGAGAGAGAGAGAGAGAACGGGTGACAAGCAATCTTGGCCTCTTAAGGGGAAAAAAGTGGCTGGATTATGTGAGCGATTCAGACAGACAGAACGGTTAACTGAATTCTCTCTGTCTCCTAAGAAGAAAAATGGCTAGATTCTGTGAACCATCAAGACGAGAGAGACGCAACGGACAACAGAGCAGTCTTTACCTCTTCAAGAAAAGAACAAAGCTGGATTATGTGAACCATCAAGACAAGGGATACAGAACGAATAACAGAACAATTTTTACTCTCAAGAAGAAAGCTGGATTATGCGAACCATCAAGACAAGAATGGCTGACCGGATAACACGTCACCTACACACAAGAATACCTTTGTGCCCTGGCCCTGCAGGGCGGGCTAGATTGACGATTAGAAATACTCAGGGATCATCCACAGGCTTCATTTGACTTTTCAGAAACAAGAAATCGTGGAAGGACTGAAGTTACCCTCTCTGTCTTCTCTGGAACTCAGCCAGGAAAGATGGATGTAGGGTATCATGATTTCCACTTTGAAAAGCCACATTCTGTTCTCAGAAATTATTTCCTGTGGCCATGACAATTATAGAAGATTCGGTACAATGCCTCGTGAAGATAAGAATTCAGGCCGTAAGTCCAGTCCAGTATGAAAAAACGTTACACCCATCCGGGAACCTAACTGTTCCATCACCACCAACATGTGTTCGAAACTCGGACACTCACTAGAAAAACTAAAACACCTACAAGGCAAATATATGCAAAGTGAGCTAGACTAGCCAGGTTTTGGTGGGAACTTATGCCTGTGGACCGCTGCGTTGAACAGCCTGACTGATCAGAGGTGCAAGAGTGTAGCTCAAGACACCGTCTTTCAAAATCATTATCATGTGTAGTTTAGGTAATGCAATACGTACCACCTGTTGTGTGCGCGTATTCCAGTATGGAGTGAGCACATCTTGCTCAGTACTGTTTGTGTGTTCCATTCCGCGTTTCTTGTGGGTCTCATCCCGCGACGCGCATGCGTTTCGCTCTGTATTGCTTGTACATGGGCCTGGGGGCTGCGTTTCCCAACAGCCTGATCGCCTTACGTGCCAGGTTTGCATCTTGGACATAGCCCGAGGTATTGGGGGTTGTAGATCCTCGAAGTCTGCGCCAGATATACGTGTCACTCCATATGTTCGTGTTTTCCCATGTTTTGTATACCTCTCGACCTGAATGAGTGTAGCTGCTTTCCCATGTGTATGTTTCTGGAGCTATCTTCATGTGTAGTTCTCGGCCGTTACCTCTCGCATCCTGTGCCGCTTGTACCTCTAGATATGTGTTATGTACAAGCTTTGCTCCATATTTTGCATACAAGACTCTCCTCATGCCATCGCCCATCGGGTGTATACAACTCTCTCTCTTTAGTGTGTACAGTTGTATCCTTGCCTGTGCGTACATGTGCGAGGATATTTGGACGTATTTTAGCGGGTGCTTTATGTTCTTTTGTGCTTGTATATTTACACACCAGGATGTTTTGAGAGTGGTCGTGACGGTATGAAATACGGGTAGGATGGTTGCTATTTTGCTTTAGATACAAACATAGAAGAGTTCAGCAACCTCATGACCCAAGTGACCGGTATCTGGAATGCTGAGAAACTCAAGAGTCCCGCCTGGCAATGCTGCCACCGAATGGGGAGGCTCACATACTGTTTACCTATGTAGTCTGTGTTAGAGCCAGTGCGTTCACGAAGGTTCCTGGTCCTTGATATACGTGTATACGAGTGGATGGGCCATTCTTCGTTTGTTTGCTGGTGCTACCTCGCCGACGCGGGAAACGGCGATCAAGTATAATAAAATAATTAAAGCCTGATTTGGAAGATATGTACGTCTTGTCATGGGCGTATCCACAAGGGTTCGTTATTGTGTGTGTACCTGGGTGGGAACTTCAACACAAGTGTATGTACACATCAGGGCCTATGATGATGTATGTGTGCGCGACTTTATGGTAGGTGCCCCCGATGTCTGGGTTTGTGGGTGTTAAGGTTTGTATATGTGTGTGAACACATCAGGAGGATGAATGTGCACATCAGGGTCGTTGCTCTGTGTATATATGTGCCGAAGAGCTTACACCATTGTACTTCTAGCTGATGCTTGTACGCATGTGGCCTCAGGGGTTATGCTATCCCGTATATCAGAACTCCCACGCGTACCCAGGCTATTACCGAAACTGGTGTAATAGTTTCCTAGGAAATTGGATGGGAGAAAAACAGTAATGGAAGAGCAGGACTGGCCAGTGGGAGGAGCGCAGGACTCCCAGCATTACGCCTAAGGATGCGGGTCTTTGTAGGTCTCCAGGACTCAAGGACTTTGGTCCAAGGTTGGTAATAATGTTCGGTAATGTTAGGTTTACTTGTGTGCTTGCTGTAAGAACATATGTGGTACACAGTGGAACGTACTGAAACTGTGGCATGAACAACTATACTCCATATAAAGTGTTCCAAACTAACCAGGATGTGATCGATTCTTAGGCCTGTAGAACGAGATCCCCAAGAGGCTTACGGTGCAGAGAGACATTGTGACTAATATGCCCTAGACCGAGCTGCAGGAGTAGGTGTCCAAAACTATCGTGAGGTATACACGTAAGGCGAGGTAAAGTCCTAGAACGAGTTGGAGGGGTAGAAAACCTCCGAAACCATATTAAACTTAGTATATGCAAGTAAGGTCAGGTAAAAATTCAGACCCAGTTGAAGGTTATAAAACCTCCGAAATCATCGAAAGGTTATTCGTAAGGTAAAGTCCCAGAACGAGCTTTAGGGGTAGAATACCTCCGACACAAACGTAATGTATACGTAAAGTAAGGCATGGTTCCCTCCACGTTACATATAGAGATTTGTGTAACCCTTAACGTCTTGTAAAGGGTGTGACATTTTGACATGGTGGCGCAAGGAGAACCTTAGCCGGGACCAGAAACACCGACATCCTCTTGTAGGACAGAACCTGTTAATTCTATTACTTTTCTTCCCATTGTTCCATTCGGTTTTCATGACCTACCTTAGTCTTACGCAATATATATATATATATATATATATATATATATATATATATATATATATATATATATATATATATATATATATATTAGGGAGAATAAAAAGATGTTTTGGATGGAGGTAAATAAAGTGCATAAGACAAGGGAACAAGTGGGAACATCAGTGAAGGGGGCTAATGGGGAGGTGATAACAAGTAGTTGTGATGTGAGAAGGAGATGGAGTGAGTATTTTGAAGGTTTGTTGAATGTGTTTGATGACAGAGTGGCAGATATAGGGTGTTTTGGTCTTTTTTTTAACGTTCTTAACGCTACCTCGCTGAGGCGGGAAATGACGAATAGTATGAAAGAAAGATATATATATATATATATATATATATATATATATATATATATATATATATATATATATATATATATGTATATATATTCACGTATCCTAGTCCAGGCCAGGTACCCATTTTATCGACCATAACCAAGGGGAAGATGAACAGTTGGGCTGACTGCGGACCGACTTCTGCAATCAGGATCCGAACCTGTGGTCTCCTTTCCTGAAGCTGTGACGTATACAGTAGACTGCCATAACATTCTCCCCAGTGTACCTGTGAAATAGTGATTTGTATTAGTAAACAAAGATATTTCTCACAGTCTTGTTCCTTTTTGACTCTCCACAAGTCGTCATGAAGTTCCTTCTAAGTCTGTGTATATATATATATATATATATATATATATATATATATATATATATATATATATATATATATATATATATATATATATATATTTCCCTGGGGATAGGGGAGAAAGAATACTTCCCACGTATTCCCTGCGTGTCGTAGAAGGCGACTAAAAGGGAAGGGAGTGGGGGGCTGGAAATCCTCCCCTCTCGTTTTTTTTTTTTTTAATTTTCCAAAAGAAGGAACAGGGAAGAGGGCCAGGTGAGGATATTCCCTCAAAGGCCCAGTCCTCTGTTCTTAACGCTACCTCGCTATCGCGGGAAATGGCGAATAGTATGAAAAAAAAAAAAAAAAAAAATATATATATATATATATATATATATATATATATATTTATTTTTATTTTATTATACTTTGTCGATGTCTCCCGCGTTTGCGAGGTAGCGCAAGGAAACAGACGAAAGAAATGGCCCAACCCCCCCCCATACACATGTATATACATACGTCCACACACGCAAATATACATACCTACACAGCTTTCCATGGTTTACCCCAGACGCTTCACATGCCCTGCTTCAATCCACTGACAGCACGTCAACCCCGGTATACCACATCGCTCCAATTCACTCTACTCCTTGCCCTCCTTTCACCCTCCTGCATGTTCAGGCCCCGATCACACAAAATCTTTTTCACTCCATCTTTCCACCTCCAATTTGGTCTCCCTCTTCTCCTTGTTCCCTCCACCTCCGACACATATATCCTCTTGGTCAATCTTTCCTCACTCATCCTCTCCATGTGCCCAAACCACTTCAAAACACCCTCTTCTGCTCTCTCAACCACGCTCTTTTTATTTCCACACATCTCTCTTACCCTTACGTTACTCACTCGATCAAACCACCTCACACCACACATTGTCCTCAAACATCTCATTTCCAGCACATCCATCCTCCTGCGCACAACTCTATCCATAGCCCACGCCTCGCAACCATACAACATTGTTGGAACCACTATTCCTTCAAACATACCCATTTTTGCTTTCCGAGATAATGTTCTCGACTTCCACACATTCTTCAAGGCCCCCAGGATTTTCGCCCCCTCCCCCACCCTATGATCCACTTCCGCTTCCATGGTTCCATCCGCTGCCAGATCCACTCCCAGATATCTAAAACACTTCACTTCCTCCAGTTTTTCTCCATTCAAACTCACCTCGCAATTGACTTGACCCTCAACCCTACTGTACCTAATAACCTTGCTCTTATTCACATTCACTCTTAACAAGGTTTTATATATATATATATATATATATATATATATATATATATATATATATATATATGTATGTATGTATGACGATCACACTCGTCCGTGATGATTTTATGAAGGGGTAATCTCCCGTCAGTAGGAGTTAACTTATTGAAACTTGACAACACACTACACATGTCACGGAGGAAATCTGCCACATCAGGTGTAAACACCTTTACAAAGTTGCAGATCCCATCACAAGCACAAAGGCTTGTGCACCCTCTTACCGCCATGCCAGAATACACACTGTTCTGGTTGTGAGGCAAAGGAGGAATGGGTTGGGTGCATTGTGGTCGAGGGTGGTTGCGCAGGGGGTGTTTGGCCTGGGTAGCGAGATGCGTATTTACCTACTCTGATTTTGCTCTCTTGTCTTGATAATTCTTTCATAATGATTTGGTTGATAATAGGATGTGATTTCAAGTTACCTGGAGATTGGTTAAGTGATTGATATTAGCAATGTACGCAGATTCAGTGACATACGCGTAGCATGATCCGATGAGGGATACAGTGTGACTGGGCTAAGGTCTACATGGTGATTCTTTTCTAGCCACTGTTCAGCGGTAACATTACTGTGGTCACCTCTACGTACTGAATGACTGCACCAATAGTATCAGAATCTGTCTTACTTTTCTGGCTCGTATATATATCTTTACATGCCTTTCATTAAACGGCGTAAACATTCCCAATTTTATGTTCATTTGTCCTACTTTTAATTAAGGTCTTTCTGATGGTGTTGTTATATTGGAAGACAGTATTAAAAGCAACAAGGCTGGGAACATTAATTTGCCTGAACACAAACTCATTAGTTTTGATGTAGATTCATAACGGTCAATCCTCGTGTGGCTTGTCTTCACAGTCAAACTATGGAAGGCAGAGTTGTCTGGTTGGGTGGATGACTTTGCTGTGTGTGCGTGTGGCGGTGTACTTGGTCTACCTGCAAGACTTAAATGGCGCCCCTCGCCCCCAGCCTGGCATCCTCTTGCATGTGCCAGATCGTTATCGGGTCTGCAACAACCGGTTCGGTTCTGCCCCATCATTCGTGTCCTGGGCGAGCTGAGTGGCCCGCGCTGGCTACTGAAGCGACTCCAACAGAGGCCCTGCTGTTGGTATGGTGTCTGCGCCACCGTTTATATGTGATCGTCTTAGCTCCTCTCGCTTGTGGAGGGGTCCTGACCCTGTCCGGTTGTGGGAGATCCTAAACGCCTTACACGGTCTAGTAGCCTTGAAGAAACTTTCTTCCTCTCGGCCTGTCTTTTATTTTTGTTCTCCCCCTTCCTCTAGTCACGTAGTCTGTACGCACGTATGAGACTCGTGTCTCGATTTGTTGCTGGTGATGGTGTGTGGCCTGTAGTGAGCGCGCCTTCCAGACGGCCACGTCCATGCCCGAAGCATCACAATTAGCCCCGTGCGCCATCACCTGCTGCTGCTTCCCCCACCTCTTTGTACCGTAGAATCTCTGGGTTAATGGTTGTCTTATTCTGATTATATATATATATATATATATATATATATATATATATATATATATATATATATATATATATATATATATATATATATATATATATATATATTTCTTTCTTTCTTTCATACTATTCGCCATTTTTCGCATTAGCGAGGTAGCGTTAAGAACAGAGGACTGGGCCTTTTAGGGAATATCCTCACCAGGCCCCCTTCTCTGTTCCTTCTTTTGGAAAATAAAAAAGAAAAAAAGATTGAGAGGGGAGGATTTCCAGCCCCCCGCTCCCTTCCCTTTTAGTCGCCTTCTACGACACGCAGGGAATACGTGGGAAGTATTCTTTCTCCCCTATCGCCAGGGATATATATATATATATATATATATATATATATATATATATATATATATATATATATATATATATATATATAAGAGCGAATATGTGATTACGTTTTTGTGTTACACTTGTGTTGCCCTGTCTCTTAACCTTGTCTGTACACGCTGATAATCTTCAGGAAAATAAAACACGATAAGTTCCCAAGTGCACTTTCGTGTAATGATGACATCATCAAGAGAGATACAAGGAGATACAGAACAATCAGTTGATATACAAGGAAGAGACGTAGCTAGGACGCCACTGGTAAACAAGCGTTACCTGAATTGTGTTCAGGTTGGTGCGTTCAAGTGTGGCAACATGCGTGTCATAAAATTGTACTATGTGGACAAGAAAGGGAACTGTTTGAACATTTTTTCTACAATAAAGCTACCCTGTTAGTCTAGACCTTCATTAATATTAATGTTACAGTTCTTTTTGTATTTAATTATAGAAGATTCAATATATTTCTCGTGATAAAGGAGTTTGAGTTGATAACTGAGTATAGCCTATCAAATGCTATACTAACACAGTGGAAGAACCGAATGTTTGACTGCTGCTATAACAGGTTAAGAAGTGAACAGAATAAGCTTCAGGGGAAACTGAACTGTAAGTTAGACAATCTCATTGAAAGGAGTGAATGGACTAAGAACATAAACCCTTCCTTTGTGATTATCATGTCCAATAAACAACTGGACCAGGATTTTTTGTGTCCTAGGCTACAAATTACGTTTTGTGTGCTCTAACAAAAATGTTGACTATGTTGACATTACAAGGTCATTCTGTAATTTAGAAGAGTACGGTAAATTACCTAATGATGAAATCAACATTTGTAAAGGTTTAGGGTATGCCTGTTCGTCGAAACGAGTGGTCCTTAATTATCCAAAAAGGTTTGTAAGTTCTATTAACTTTGAAAAAAGATAATGATATACATATTACTACTGCTGATAAGGCTAACACAGTTGTAATTATGAACAAAGGTGATAATATTTCTGGAATGATTGATCTTTTAAGTGATACAACATACTTTAAACTCTGTAATAATTCCCTAGAAGCAGTTAATTCTCACTTTGATGAAGAACTGAAGTTGTTGTTGAAAGGTAATGGTTCTCTAAACAAAAGTTTGTCATCTTTGTCCCCTTCATTGCCATATATGTATGGTCTTATCAAAACACATAAGCCAAATTTTCCAGCAAGACCTATGGTGAGTTCAGTGGGCTCCATCACATATAACTTGTCAAAGTGGTTAGTTTTTTTTTTATTTCCCATTAGTGGGTAAGATATTGAATTTTGATATAATGAACAATGTACATTTAGTTAACAAGCTTAATGATATCAATGTTGATTTTGATTTCAAAGTTTTGATGTTTCATCTCTATTCACAAAAGTTCCTGTTGGTGACCTTTTAGAATGTTTGGTTGATGACTTGGTTGATATAGATTTACATGTTTCGAATTCTGTTATTATTGATTTGATGAAAATGTGTATAAAAGGCTGAGTATTTCAAATTGGTGGAGAATGTCATGTTCGGAAATTTGGTATGGCAGTGGGTAACTCTCTTTCACCACTATTGAGTAATCTTTACATGGAATTCTTTGAAACAAAATTACTAAGGGATATCTTACCCTCTAATGCAATTTGGTCTAGGTATGTAGATGATCTTTGTGTTTGGCCAACAAACATTTCTCTCTTTACTTAAATTAATACCTTCTATCAATTTTACTGTAGAATTTGAAAATAATGATATGTTACCGTTTTTGGATTGAATGATCAATAGGGATGGAAACATGTTTAAATTTAGCATATACAGAAAACCTACAAGTGTTTATTCATTTATACATTATTCCTCAGCTCAGCATGACAGAGTTAGATTGATATAATTTCAGTCTGTGTTCCTTTGGGCATTACTTATATGCAGTTTAGAGTTTATAGATGATGGGTTTGAGAAGATATATTCTATGAGATCCAAGTTAAAGTACCCTAGATATTTTATTGATAAATCTCTTAAGTTGGCAACGAAATATTTTTATAGAGTTAAACCCAAACCTTCTCTTGTTACCAAGAATCTTTTAGTTCTCCCTTTTAGTAATAATTTTACATTACTTCCCAGGCTGTTGAAATCCTTTAATGTGAATGTATCCTTCAGCAACAACAATACTATAACGAATATCGTAATCAGCAACTCACCATAAAGTTCTGAGGGCTGTGTTTATAGAGTACCATGTAAACATTTTAATGTTTTATGTTGGGCAGACTGGTAAGGGTCTTTCTTGCAGCCCTAAGCAACATAAATATAGTAAAAGAACAGGGCAAGCATCAACTACTTTGTTTAATCATGTTAAAAATCATGATTGCTGTATTGACCTGAGTAATGCCAACTCAGTTATTAACTCAAGACTCCTTTACCACGAGAAATGTCATTGAATCTATTATTGAATACACAAAAAATGGTAAAATTAAGATTAGTGAAGGTCTATACAAATTGGATAGCTTTATTGTAGACAAATATTTTAAACAGTTCCCTTTCTTGTCCACATAATAAAATTTTATGACACGCATGTTGCCAGACTCGAACGCACCAACCCGAACACCACCATTCGGGTAACGCTTGTTTTGTTTACCAATGTCGTCCTAGCTACGTCTCTTCCTTATATATCAACTGACCTGTTAATCTCTTTCTTGTATCTCCCCTTATCGTGTTTCATTTTCCTCTGAATTACTAGCATTTATTTGATCATGCGCACTGCTGTGATCTCTGTATATTTACCATGTCTTTGTTCCATTTACACACACACACACACACACACACACAGCCTTAGCCAGCGACCCATGTATCGATCAGCCCCAAGGATTGCCTTTGGGTCGATTGCTGCACCTAGGATTCAAACCCATACTGGCCCATACTGCCTGGGCAGTAAGGATAACCACTACACCACGGGGGCGTGTGTGTGTTGTGTGTGTGTGTGTGTGTGTGTGTGTGTGCGTGTGTGTGTGTGTGTGTGTGTGTGTGTGTGTGTGGTATGTCTGCACCATGCTTGACACTGATACTGGAGGACATGAGAGAGGACACAGAGGGTTTAGGGTTTTGGACTCACCATCTAACTTCATGGGAGGGACGGGTTTCTGTGCCCTATTCACGACATTTTCATCATTTTTTAATTAATTATCACCATAGTAGACACTCTGATACAGCATGCCATGAGGTGGGATATGTATGGGGAGGAGGCTGGAACTCCTTTAAGGGATGTTGACCCTCACCCCCTCCTCCCAATATAAAGTGAGTGTGTTCGGTAAACGTCACCATATTTCTTACTTAATCAGGTCTTGGGAAGAGGGAGGTCATGTTGGAGGGGGTGGTTATGACATGAGGACATTCATAAGGATGTTGTGGTGGGGGGGAGGGGAGTCTCCTTCATCTTCCCTTTAGCTTTCTTGCTTCTCTGTCCCTCACCTCTGGCTTACTGACGGGAGCGTCAGTATGCTGTGTTACGATCGGATGTAAAGAGGGAGGGAGGCAGACGACACGAGGGTTAGACAAGAGGGGTGATAGGACGACGGTTGACAAGAGGGGGTGATAGATAGGATGAAGATTGACAAGAGGGGCGGTAGATAGGACGAAGGTTGACAAAAGTGAGGTAGATGAGGCAGAAAAGACGTTGGGAGGCAAGCGGGAAGTTGTGATGTGGAGAGACAGGAAAGAGTGCAGTAAGTGATGTGCTGCTAAGGTCGCGTGCCGCGGCTAGTGCAGGGAAAACTGTATCTACCTCTTGACAAGAACACAGCATGTGTGCGCCTTCATGACATACAGATATAAATGAATGCAAAAAGCAGCAGGATACTACTTATTCCTGACGAGGCTGTACGTGATAGTGGAAGAAAACAGAAACTCAAACATTTGTGTGAGTGGAGTAGAAAGATATACAAAGATATTTCAAAGTGGGACATAAGTACTCGAATCAAATTCCCGCTATTATATGCATTACGAATATGAACGTGATGGACACCAGGAAATGACTGAGAACAGGTAACTCCATTCAGTTTAAACAGGTTGGCTACAAAGGCGAAATTCAGGGAGTAGGTAAAAGGCATAGTGGCCAGGAACAAGGCATGGTGACCAGTTTTTACCCCGACGGGAGTAGTATGTGGCAGCAACGCGCAACTTAGAGCCGTGAGGAAGACTACCAGTTTAATGTCCTTTAACTGTTCTGGCGTTACGGTTCTCATGCCTGAGAAAAACTTTTATCTGCGACTGAGAAAGTGACAAAAAGTGATGAGTAGCTGATAACGACCAGTGGGACGCGTCAGCGAGATCACCTCTAGGACTGAGGTAACACTCGTGTAACATGATAACACAGAGGCGACAGGGGACGATGGTAACTTCATCACCCATTGGTCGACAGTGGCATGACTACCGCGCTCCCAGCAGCTACACTCTTTATTTTCCCGGTGAGACTGTAAGGAAATTGTAGCTCATGGGATAGTGGGTACGGTCCATTTAGTGTTGACTGTTGTGTACGCTCATGGGACGGTAATGGTGTCACCATCCATGGGATGGGAGGACAGTCACCAACCAATGGCAAGACCCGCTGAATGGCCATCACTTTATATCCCAGATCCACCAAGGTTGTAAGACTGAAGAACCCCTTCATGAAGATTGTGCCATTATCATGGGCACGTGTATTGTACACTCCATGCTCACTCAGTGAGCGGTTGCGCAGAAGGATTACAGAGGTCACAAAGGATCTTTATCAGACCCCAGTGGGCTGATAGTCATTACATAAAGTGTTACAAAAATTGGTTTGTTACATAAGCTATATAGATGCATAATCCAATCGCCATTGCTCAACCGTTGGAAGTTTCACTTACCATGTAATTTGGCGAATCATTTATTGTGTAACCCAAATCATGCTAACATTTTTCTCACTATGTAACCTATAATGTATCGCAATCATTAAGACCCGGTCCCTTGACCTTTTGTGCACTCTGTATCCTCTTTTGCCCCACCGCCCACAGGATGGGAAGGAAAGCACATTAAGTTAACCACATTTGTGGCAAAGAAAAAGGTACATAAGCATCGTTACATATATTGCATTAGTAGAAATAGCATCACTCCCGGTGTGGCATGGGCGGGAGGGTGGGGTAGTCTTAGGGAAAGCTAAGAGGCCAGATTCTCTCGTTCCTCCGTCATTTCGAGTTTCCACAAGGAATGAAGCCCCGAATCGGACGACTCATAATCTGGAGCTGTCTTCCTTGGTGGTGTGTGGCGAGCAGCACTGCCTCGACGCAGAGGCCATAAATCAGACGTAACTCAGGGTGCAGAAATGTACGTGGAAGTTTGGAATGTCACTGTAAATAATTTCCATGATTTACGGGCGGGAGTTGAGTAGATACAGACAGTGCAATTTCCTCCGTCACTAACAAGGAAGCCTCTAGAACGTGGGGGGTGAGGAGGGAGCCAACAGCCTGTAGAGGCCGAGTAGGCAAGGAAGTACTGTTTTGCATTTAGTTCTTCGGCTGGATATGGCTTTAATTGGCCATGTATTCTCCAAATGGTCCTTAGCTGCACCGTATGTGTCAATGTATGCAAATATATTAGCGGAGGAAGGTTGAAGTAGAGCAAAATGAATATCTTCCTTCGCGCGCCGCATCGCAAGGAGGAATTAACGCCTTTCTCCCAAACTTGTCCCAAGTGAATATATTTTATCCATATTTGCCGATCTCACGACTTGCAGAATACAAGGTCGGTGTTTTCTAGCGGTGCAGGGTGGCGCGGCGGCCAACCAAACCATCGCATATATATCCTTAATGTGTTGTGTCGTAGAGGCGAAGGTCGTGTTGCCAGTCGTCGTGTCAGCAGACCCTTGGTCTTGGCATCTTGTCGCCTGAGGGGGTACGATAGCATCGGTCTTGGGCCTGTGGTTTATATGCAGCCTCAGCCACCACCTTATTGGTGGTTTAATATTCGTCAGAGCCTCTCAGGAAGGACAGAATATGTTGTTAGCGTCGGGAGCGGCGCGCGGTGTTGCGTGTGGCCGCGGTGGACGGACGGTGCCGCGGGTGGGCGGCCGCCGTGCCTGGCCGGGAGACCTGTCATAATGAAGACGGATGACACACCGTCAGACGCAGCTCCTAGATAACCCGCCCCCACCTCGGGAAACTCTCAGCCTAACACCTCCATCCCTCCCCAATCTCCTGTATGCTCTAGTCACGGCATAAAGTCCTCATTGAGGTCGGGCCTCAAGTGATATATGGAATAGGGTTTAAAAGGTGGAGTATAGATAGAAAAACGAAAATGGTTTTGCAGGATTTGGGAACTTACCTTGCAAAAATCAGAACAGCTCGTAAGGTGTTAAGACAGACAGACGGACAGAAGGTGCAAAATTCCAAACCTTACCGTTGTACGGAAAGAAATAGACATAAGAAGGTGCACTTGGTCTCCTATTGGCCTGGAATCATCACCCTGGGCATTAGTTCAGTTCCCCCACTTTGGCGCTTAACTCTTGATCCTGTGATTGCCTTCCCTCCAGTGTTTGTCTCCGTGTCTGCAGCACCGGTCTTCAGGGCGTGTCTGCCACTCCCACAAAAGGTCCGTGCTCTTGTGCCGCAGCCTTTGAACAGCTGCTTTACCTCCCTTCTTGGGATCGAGGGAAGGAAATGTTGGTGGTTGTGCCAGGTTGTGGTAGGAGAGGCGGTTTACCCTCCTCTTACTCAATACCAATCTCAGTATGCAACTGTGGCCATCTAATAAATGGATGACAGAATAACAAAGTTAACTTAATCTGTGGAAATTTAGTTCTTGGAAAGAACTGTGTGTATCTTTTTTTCAGTAATGCGTTAATGCCAACAGAAAGGCATTGAGTGACTGCAGGAGCAGCATTACTTGTGCGTAAGAAACGGGTAAACAAACATGATACTTGTCAGCTGACCTACGTGGTAGTCCTTGCACGTCCCCATCTGAAGTTCCTTCTGTTTTACCCAAGTCGTTTTTCATGATAAATGTGAGAGTTGTTCATGTAATTTGCAATTTTTATTTGGTATGACTTCTGTACAGGCGTTCCGTTAATATGACGGAGGCTTCCTTGACTTCCTTACAGCCGTCCTGTTGATATGACGGACGCTTGCTTACTTGACGTCCTTACAGGTGTCCCTGTTGTATGATGAACGCTCCACCTCCTTACTGCCGTCCCGTTATCCCATACTTCAGAAGGCTGTGGTACTTATAGGAACTTCTGACGTCATTTTCGAAATAACTTTAAGGAAAAAGAAATTGTTAGTTATGTTTATAAAACGAGTGTTATTAGTGTATTCCCAGTTTACCAGAGCCACATACACATCCTACCAGTGTGCTAAAGTCGATTCGTCAAAACTAAGTAATATTGATAAACTTGATCAATACTTCACGTTTGTGTAAGTTGTAGATGTTATGGAATATTTCTTATTGCAAGAAAACCACTCGTCTGCCCTATTTTTTCTTGGTCTTGATTTTCAGTGAAAATTCATTTTCATTCCTGTATTTCTACCAGTGAGAGGATGACTCTGACTCTGTAATGAATTTTTTTTGGAGTTTATACTATCATTAAGGGCGTCCGCTTGAACAGCGAGTGCTCTAAATCACCTGTCTCCGTCCGTCACACACTTTTCCTCGCCATGCTTCGTGAACCAGCGGGTGATTGGCAGGCCACACCACGGCCTGTGTTATGACTCAACCCCGGGTCGTTCCCTCAAATCTAAGGTCTTACGTGCTCGAATCAGGGGCCATGGTATTTTGCTCCCGTTTCCCCACGGCAACTTTGGAGTCAGTGGAGGGATTAAGGATAATACTTTTTTTGCAGATATTATATTCCCTTTCAAGTCATGGTCATGGCAGGAGTCGTGGTATTTTAAATGACCCCACCATAACCTATTTTTCCCCACTGGAGTGAATTTGTGTGCAAGTGTGACCCCACCACAACCGTGTGTTGCATTCACCAGCAGGAGTGTGTCGAGACCCACCTCCACGACTGCACCTTTTAAGTTTGATTTACAAAAACAAAAAATTAACCCACCACCAGGCTATGATCTCAACGTTCCACAAATGTTAATGTATATCATCGACGGACAGTGCGCTCGTAGTCTGTGTCAAACAAATAAATTCGCACATATGTGAGTATATTTTTTTTCCTTTGTTCTTCTGGAACTTGGATTCCTGGCAACCTCAATAGCTAACAAGTAGCTCATAATCGAACTCTTCAGTCCAGGATGCCATCTTGTTGCATTTCTTTAAGTATGCAATTATGGACCTCCGTAGTGTTAGCAATGCTGATATTGACTTTTTTCTCTTGGGTGAGAGGCAGTATGTCTACATTCATCCCGGCTCTTCATACTTTCCCATGTGATATTTCTCGTGGTACAAGAGTTAGAGATGGCATTACTCCACTCAGTACAATGATCATTATTTTTGATATGATTAAACAAGGCATTTGATTCTTGTCCCGTTCTTATACTATATTTATGTTGCTTAACTCTAACAATGATCACTGCCAGTCTGCCCAACATAAAAACAATCACAAGTCTTTATATGGTACTCTATAAAAACGTCCTGCGGAACTTTCTGATGAGTTTCTGATTAAGATAATCTTTATAGTATTGTTGTTGCTGAAGGCTACATATACATTAAAAGATTTAAGCAACATGAGAACTAAAAGATGCTTCATGTTAAGGGAAGGTTTGAGTTTAACTCTAGAAAGTAATTTCTTTGGCATCTTAAGAGATTTATCAGTGAAAGATCTAGGATAAGTCGACCCCGGTATACTACATCGTTCCAGTTCACTCTATTCCATGCACGCGTTTCACCCTCCTGCATCTTCAGGCCCCGATCACTCAAAATCTTTTTCACTCCATCTTTCCACCTCCAATTGGGTCTCCCAATTCTCCTCGTTCCCTCCACCTCTGACAAATATATCCTCTTGGTCAATCTTTCCTTATTCATTCTCTCCATGTGACCAAACCATTTCAAAACACCCTCTTCTGCTTTCTCAACCACACTCTTTTTATTACCTCTCATCTCTCTATCCCTTTCATTACTTACTCGATCAAACCACCTCACACCACATATTGTCCTCAAACATCTCATTTCCAGTACATCCACCTTCCTCCCTACTACTCTATCCATAGCCCACGCCTCGCAGCCATACAACATTGTTGGAACCACTACTCCTTCAAACATACCCATTTTTGCTCTCCAAGATAACGTTATCGACTTCCACACATTTTTCAACACTCCCAGAACTTTCGCCCCCTCCCCCACCCTATGATTCACTTCCGTTTCCATGGTTCCATCCGCTGCCAAATCCACTCCCAGATATCTAAAACACTTTACTTCCTCCAGATTTTCTCCATTCAAACTTTCCTCCCAATTGACGTGTCCCTCAACCCTACTGTACCTGATAACCTTGCTCTTATTCACATTTACTTTCAGCTTTCTTCTTTCACTCACTTTACGAAACTCAATCACCAGCTTCTGCAGTTTCTCACATGAATCAGCCACCAGCGCTGTATCATCAGCGAACAATAACTGACTCACTTCCCAAGCTCTCTCATCCACAACAGACTGCATACTTGCCCCTCTTTCCAAAACTCTTGCATTCACCTTTCTAACAACCCCATTCATTAACAAATTAAACAACCATGGAGACATCACACACCCTTGCCGCAAACCAACATTCAATGAGAACCAATCACTTTCCTCTCTTCCTTCTCGTACACATGCCTTACATCCTCGATAAAAACTTTTCACTGCTTCTAACAACTTGCCTCCCACACCATATAATCTTAATACCTTCCACAGAGCATCTCTATCAACTCTTATCATATGCCTTCTCCAGATCCATAAATGCTACATACAAATCCATTTGCTTTTCTAAGTATTTCTCACATACATTCTTCAAAGCAAACACCTGATCCATACATCCTCTGCCACTTCTGAAACCACACTGCTCTTTCCCAATCAGATGCTCTGTACATGCCTTCACCCTCTCAGTCAATACCCTCCCATATAATTTCCCAGGAATACTCAACAAACTTATTCCTCTGTAATTTGAGCACTCACTTTTATCCCCTTTGCCTTTGTACAATGGCACTATGCACGCATTCCGCCAATCCTCAGGCACCTTACCACGAGTCATACATACATTAAATAACCTTACCAACCAGTCAACAATACAGTCACCCCTTTTTTGATAAATTCCACTGCAATGCCATCCAAACCCGCTGCCTTGCCGGCTTTAATCTTCCGAAAAGCTTTTACTACCTCTTCTCTGTTTACCAAATCATTTTCCCTAACCCTCTCACTTTGCACACCACCTCGACCAAAACATCCTATATCTGCCACTCTATCATCAAACACATTCAACAAACCTTCAAAATACTCACTCCATCTCCTTCTCACATCACCACTACTTGTTATCACCTCCCCATTTGCCTCCTTCCAAAACATCTTTTTATTCTCCCTAAAATTCAATGATACTCTCTCACCCCAACTCTCATTTGCCCTCTTTTTCACCTCTTGCACCTTTCTCTTGACTTCCTGCCTCTTTCTTTTATACATGTATGTATATATATATATATATATATATATATATATATATATATATATATATATATATATATATATATATATATATATTAGCATTAATGAGATGGTCTTTCTTAGAGCATTCAGTTGCTTTGCCGTCTCAGCTATCATAAGAGCATCGCAGTTCACTATACTTGCAGATATTTTGTGTAAGCCGTAAAGTATAAGTTGTGGTGGAGACCGTTGTTGCCCCTACTTCTAAATGCATCGAGTTCAAAAGTGCTTTTTTAACCTAATAATTGTTCATGTATTATGTATTTGTTTCACTTTTTGTACACTGTCAGAGTTGTCTTAGAATTTGAATATTCCGAATGAACTTAAAGATTGGTATTTCCATACTTTCTCCTGTTGTATGTAACCCACCGAGACACTTTACATTATAGGTAACCCACCAAGACCCGGTACATTATAGGTAACCCACCAAGACACTTTACATTATAGGTAACCCACCAAGACACTTTACATTATTGGTAATCCACCAAGACACTTTATAGATAACCCACCAAGACCCGGTACATTATAAGTAACCCTTCAAGACCCGGTACATTATAGACAACCCACCAGAATACTGTAGGCAGTCCAACAAGACGCTAGTCAGCCCACTAAGACACCAGTCATCCCATATCAAGACACAAGTCAGCCCACCAAGACACTAGCCATCTCATCAAAACACTGTAGGCAGCCCACTGAGATGGTGTAGACGACTGGGCGTATTTTGTCACAATCTTGCCTATTTGTTACGATCGTACCCGTGTGTGTGTGTGTACATGTGTGCATGTTTGTACTTAAATGTGGCTTTTCTTTGTGTTGCAGGAGGGGGCGGATGTGACCACGGGCAGTTGGGTCGCCTGGGGAGCGGCGGCGGTGGCGGTGGCGGTAGCGGCAATGGTGGCAGTGGCAACAACAACAACACCAACAACAATAACAATAGTGGCGGCTCTCCCACGCACTACCACAACAACAACAACAACAACCAGCAGCAGCAGCAGTTTACTTTCCCTGCTCAGCCACACCAGGTAAACCCCCTCACCACATACCCCCTCTGGTGCTGACGTCATTCTTATTATCCACCGTTATGAAGTATGTTGTGTGTACGTCTTGATACACACACACACACACACACACACTTACACACACACACACACACACACACACACACACACACACATACACGGGCCTGCGTGGTGTAATGGTTAGTCTTACTGACCATAAGTCAGCACGGGCCAGCTCAGGGTCGGATTCACATGGGTTCGAATCTTGGGCGTAGCAGTTGGCCTACACACAACCCAGGTGTTCATCCTCACCTTGGGGCTCGTCGATGAATGGGTACCTGACCTAAGCTGATGTAAGTGTGTGTGTGTGTGTGTTACACAATGATAGAGACATGATACACATACAAGTGTAAGAGACGGGGCAACGCGAGTGTGAGAACTCCATTCCCGTAACACACACGCGCTCCCTTAGTAAGCGTCAGGCTTTACACTTGCAAAGCAGCGTTTTTACCTGAACATCCAACCTGTGCCGTCCTGAAGGTCACTCTTGTGATTCTTCCTCCTTAAAAATGCTACCCTGAAGGATGGAAGCACTTCCACAACCTAATCATTAGTGTCAACGCTGGCAGTGGCTCTCCCCACTGAATCGTCTTCCAGAACACGCCCAGCAGCCCCATAAGACCCGGACCTCCGCATGACAGCTATTCCACCGCCTTATCTTATCTTTCTTAATTTCGCCTCATTTGAAAACTGTCAGTCGTATCTTTCCAAAATTAGGCCTAACATTTTTTACTAGTTTTAACTTATCCATCAACACAGAACCGGCAGCCCAGCCTTATGCATCTTTCGCCTTACGTGAGGAATTTTCATTTTTTTTTTCTTTTTCCCTACTCTAAGCTTTTGCAAAGTATCACCTCACTTGATAACTGGTGTTCTCACCTTTACTAACTTTCGCCTTGCTACATCTAGAACTGGCAGTCTTTACTGGAGAACTGGCAATCCTACCTTTACTAACCTTCGCCGCACTGGAGAACTGGTAATCTTTATTAACTTTCTGTTTACGCGAGAACTGGCAGTCTTACCTTTATTAACCTTCGCTTCACTAGAGACCTGGTAATCATATCTTTACTAACCTTCGCTTCACTAGAGACCTGGTAATCATATCTTTACTAACCTTCGCTTCACTAGAGACCTTGTAATCATATCTTTACTAACCTTCGCTTCACTAGAGACCTGGTAATCATATCTTTACTAACCCTCGCTTCACTAGAGACCTGGTAATCATATCTTTACTAACCTTCGCTTCACTAGAGACCTGGTAATCATATCTTTACTAACCTTCGCTTCACTAGAGACCTGGTAATCATATCTTTACTAACCCTCGCTTCACTAGAGACCTGGTAATCATATCTTTACTAACCTTCGCTTCACTAGAGACCTGGTAATCATATCTTTACTAACCTTCGCTTCACTAGAGACCTGGTAATCATATCTTTACTAACCTTCGCTTCACTAGAGAACTGACTCTCCCACCTTTGCTTGCCATCTCATTAGACAACTGGCTTCCTTACCATTATTAACTTTTCTCGGGAGTTTCAGCCACTTCCCAGAAACCCAGCTTGTTGGTAAACGTATAGATTCCGTATTAAACTTTTGTTAAGTGTGAAATGTTCGGTAACGCTTAGTCCAAGAGAGGAAAACTGCCTTGGGCCAAGTTGTAGAGGGTAGGAAACATCCCCAAACCACTGGTAGGTTACATACATAAGGTAAATCGCCTCGTGGGTCCCCAATCTTGTCGCTCATCCCTTATATATTGTACCAGGGTTGCTTAACCACCCTAACCCTCCAAAAACTACTATATCTCACACTCGTTATACAAAAACTGGTTTATCTCTAATATATACAGATCGCTCGCTGTGAACCATAATTCCAGACTTTTGCTTATTGTAATACAATATTGTAATTATGTAATATTATCTTTTCAAATTAATTTCTTGTAGTCATCTTTTAGGTTATTTGTAAATTCGCCAGTGTGGGTTAGAGAGAGTAATTGTGTGGTTATGCTAATTTGTTTTTTTTATATTATGCTCAGCAACAAATGCCGCAGTTCGCCCACCTGATGTGTCCCAAGACATCCCCCGGATCACCCCACCATGTGCCACCCGACGGCACCTACACCTACCTCACCTACCAGCACCAGACGTCGCTCGAGGACCAGGGCATTGATGTCCAGGTAAGTCTACCTTAGCTGCTGTATCCCCCTGCTGCACTCCCTGGCCACACCATCCAGGGGCTGCTGCACTCCCTGGCCACACCATCCAGGGGCTGCTGCACTCCCTGGCCACACCATCCAGGGGCTGCTGCACTCCTTGACCACACCATCCAGGGGCTGCTACACTCCCTGACCACACCATCCAGGGGCTGCTGCACTCCCTGACCACACCATCCAGGGGCTGCCACACTCCCTGATCACACCATCTAGGGGCTGCTGCACTCCCTGGCCAGATCATCTAGGGGTTGCTGCACTCCCTGATCACACCATCAAGGGGCTGCTGCACTCCCTGACCACATCATCCAGGGGCTGCTGCAATCCCTGACCACACCATCCAGGGGCTGCTACACTCCCTGATCACACCATCTAGGGGCTGCTACACTCCCTGGCCAGATCATCTAGGGGCTGCTGCATTCCCTGACCACACCATCTAGGGGCTGCTGCACTGCCCTACCACACCATCCAGGGACTGCTGCACTCCCTGACCACACCATCCAGGGGCTGCTGCACTTCCTGACCACACCATCCAGGGGCTGCTGCACTGCCTTACCACATCATTTAGGGGCTGCTGCTCTCCCTGACCACACCATCCAGGGGCTGCTGCACTCCCTGACCACACCTTATAGGGGCTGCTGCACTCCTTGACCACACCATCCAGGGGCTGCTGCACTCCCTGACCACACCATCCAGGGGCTGCTGCACTCCCTGACCACACCATCCAGGGACTGCTGCACTCCCTGACCACACCATCCAGGGGGTGCTGCACTCCCAGACCACACCATCCAGGGGCTGCTGCACTCCCTGACCACACCATCCAGGGGCTGCTGCACTCCCTGACCACACCATCCAGGGACTGCTGCACTCCCTGACCACACCATCCAGGGGGTGCTGCACTCCCTGACCACACCATCCAGGGACTGCTGCACTCCCTGACCACACCATCCAAGGGCTGCTGCACTCCCAGACCACACCATCCAGGGGCTGCTGCACTCCCAGACCACACCATGTAGAGGCTGCTGCACTCCCTGATCACACCATCCAGGGGCTGCTGCACTCCCTGACCACACCATCCAAGGGCTGCTGCACTGCCTTACCACATCATTTAGGGGCTGCTACACTCCCTGATCACACCATCCAGGGGCTGCTGCATTCCCTGACCACACCATCCAGGGGCTGCTGCACTCTCTGACCACACCATCCAGGGGCTGCTGCACTCTCTGACCACACCATCCAGGGGCTGCTGCACTCCCAGACCACACCATGTAGAGGCTGCTGCACTCCCTGATCACACCATCCAGGGGATGCTGCACTCCCTGACCACACCATCCAGGGGCTGCTGCACTCCCTGACCACACCATCCAGGGGCTGCTGCACTCCCTGACCACACCATCCAGGGGCTGCTGCACTCCCTGACCACACCATCCAGGGGCTGCTGCACTCCCTGACCACACCATCCAGGGGCTGCTGCACTCCCTGACCACACCATCCAGGGGCTGCTGCACTCCCTGACCACACCATTCAGGGGCTGCTGCACTCCCTGACCACATCATCTAGGGGCTGCTGCACTCTCTGACCACACCATCCAGGGGCTGCTGCACTGCTTTATCACATCATTTAAGGGCTGCTACACTCCCTGACCACACCATCCAGGGGATGCTGCACTCCCTGACCACACCATCCAGGGGTTGCTGCTTTCCCTGCCCACACCATCCAGGGACTGCTGCACTCTCTGACCACACCATCCAGGGGCTGCTGCACTGCTTTATCACATCATTTAAGGGCTGCTACACTCCCTGACCACACCATCTAGGGGCTGCTGCACTCTCTGACCACACCATTCAGGGGCTGCTGCACTCCCTAACCACACCATCCAGGTCTGCTGCGCTCCTACATCACAAACATCTCTCTTCTTGGGCAGTGGCGCCACCTGTCGTGATTTCACTGGAGACTTAGCGATTATGATGTCATAGAGCCTTAGTACCTCATTTTACGTTATAACGAGATCATGTGTTGTGACGTGAGGTAACGTATGATCAACCCCTTGTCACGTCAAAGGAGGCCATCGTGTGTTATGATACCTCAGAGAGTTATAGAATCATTTGAGGGATGATGATAATTGTTGGCAGGATGATTGTTACCATGTGGAATTATTTGCCCATTAGAATAGTTAAAGGCAAAACTTAAGATTAAACTTGATAGACATTTCGCTTCACGTCCAAGACCTGCATTATTTGCGCCTCCTTAGTCACACAGACAATTGTATCGTCTGTATAGCTTTTGAGTTTCACCTCGCTGATCTGACACACACACTGCCTTGATAGAAAGTACCCAGTGGTCTGCTGCCATTTGAATTCTTTGTATTCTATAGTATTGTCGATAGCTTTAGTTATGAGCTGTGATTGTCAGACGTATTCATCAGTATTAAGCAGTTAGTGTTGTAATATTACTGGGTCTGGTCACCTATGGAGAAGTTTACCAGCCATGTGGATTATGGCATTCTTGCTTTCTCTGTTGCTACAGGAGAGTTTGAGATGAATCACCAAGTCAGATGTTATCAGGAGACTACCGGGTGTTAGCATGTCAGGTGCAGTAACGCGAAAGGAGGGAGGGAGGAGGATGGGGTTTGTGAGTTGTTACAACCCTTTTGATGGAACTAAATCCAACAGTTCTTTTGGTGTCAGGATGGGTAGTGTATTGGTAGGAATCATTTCATATCGTAATCTCGTGTGGCTATATCATTTGAGCCGATGACGTATGAGGAGGAGGAGACGTTACTAGGAATCATTACGTCTGTGGATGTCGCGTCGCTGATACGTCAGTCATGACATCATGCGTTAAGTAATCAGGGAACATTCCCCTCTTAAGTAGGGTAAATTTGGTCATGACCTCAGCTGTTGGCTGGCGAGTGTGATCGTACTTCAACAGCGGCAGAATGTATTATGAAAGGCTGCCATTGGGTCATATCCTGAGGGAATGTAGCCAAGTGGCCGCAGAAGGAGTCAGCTGGCTTTGTCACGGGTGAAATTGGACTGTTTTCCTTTTGGGTCTGGTATGAAAGGTGTCGGTGCCGGACAAATGAGAATGTGGCTGTGTCATTGGCCGACCATTGTGTCTTTTTTTCTCGACACTGTTAACAATAATCAGAATCCAGTACTCAGAAAAATGGCCCATTCTCATACAAACTTACCAACAGCTTATTTACCAACTCGAAAAGAAATGGCCGACAAGGGTCCTATCTTTGATATGTGGGGGATACCTCATCACCCCCGCTCACAGTCTTATCGCCTCCTGGACTTTTGTTTGACGATCGGCTACTGTTGCTTCTAGGTGGTGGTGGTGGATGGTGAGAGAGAGCAGGGCCTCCACCATGACGTGGGGTGGTGGTGAGTTGGGGTAAGTGGTCCTTGTTGTGATGGCAAGGAGCCGAACACCATAGCCGTGAGTCACCACTGTTGTTCTTCTCGTACGCTTTTCTTGCGAGTACGTGGTTGTTTTTGGTAGTGGTCAGCACAACCAAGTTTTGATGGTGGTTTTCCACGTGCTGATGGTGTGGTTGGGGAGTGGTTGAAACATCTTTGTGATTCTTAGGTGTTCTTTGGTCACGGTTGACCACATTTTGATGGGTTGAGTAGTGGTTTAACACATCTATGCGATGTTTAGGTGTTATGACAGTGGTTTAACACATCCTTTGCGATGGTTAAGTGTTATGGTAGTGGTTTGACACATCCTTTGCGATGGTTAAGTGTTATGGTAGTGGTTTAACACATCCTTTGTGATGTTTAGGTGTTATGGTAGTGGTTTAACACATCTTTGCTATGGTTAGGTGTTATGGTGGTGGTTTAACACATCTTAATGTGATTGGTTAGGGGTTTTTCACACCTTTATAACGGTTGGGTGTTATGGTAATGGATTACCACATCTTAATGTGATTAGGTGGGGGTCTAGCACATCGTTTTGGTAATGTGGTGCATGGGTAGTGCTTAACCACGACATGATGATGTAACTGGGTTGTGGTTTAACACATCTTTGTGATGGTTGGGTGTTTTCATAGTGGTGGGTGTTTTCATAGTGGTTTAGCTCTTCTTAATCTTGTCCGGATGTTTTGGTGGTAATTTAGCACATCTTAGTGTTGTGTTTGGGTAAATTAAGCACATCTCCTTGATAGGTTACGGTGTTTTTAGCACATTTCAGTGGTGTTATGGTGTTTTTAAGCACATTTCAGTGATGTGTTATGGTGTTTTTAAGCACATTTCAGTGGTGTGTTATGGTGTTTTTAGCACATTTCAGTAGTGTTATGGTTTTTTTAAGCACATTTCAGTGGTGTGTTATGGTGTTTTTAAGCACATTTCAGTGATGTGTTATGGTGTTTTTAGCACATTTCAGTGGTGTTATGGTGTTTTTAAGCACATTTCAGTGGTATGTTATGGTGTTTTTAAGCGCATTTCAGTGATGTGTTATGGTGTTTTTAGCACATTTAATTGTTGTGTTATGGTATGTTTACCACATTTCGGTGATTTGTTCGGGTGTCTTTAGCACATCTTTCTGATGTGTTTGGGTTTTGCAGTGGTAGGTTTAGCATATTTTTCAATGCTTGGGTGTTTTGGAAGTGGGTTATCACATGTTGTATTTGCTTAAGAATTACCATCATGACGTAGGGCGGCCGCACAGTTTTGTGATTTGTTGATTTTGATGAATTACAGTGTTTTGTATATGTTGTTGTGGTAGGTGTAGCTATAGTGGGCAGCACATATGTGGTTACGTTGGATTACTGCCGTGCCTGTGGAAGGCATATTCATGATGGGGGCAGAATTACTGTAGACCTCTGTAGCTTAGGCTAGTAGCTAGTATATATATATATATATATATATATATATATATATATATATATATATATATATATATATATATATATAACTGGAGGAAGTAAAGTGTTTTAGATATCTGGGAGTGGATCTGGCAGCGGATGGAACCATGCGAGGTAGCGCAAGAAAACAGACGAAAGAAATGGCCTAACCCACCCCCATACACATGTATATACATACGTCCACACACGCAAATATACATACCTACACAGCTTTCCATGGTTTACCCCAGACGCTTCACATGCCCTGATTCAATCCACTGACAGCACGTCAACCCCGGTATACCACATCGATCCAATTCACTCTTTTCCTTGCCCTCCTTTCACCCTCCTGCATGTTCAGGCCCCGATCACACAAAATCTTTTTCACTCCATCTTTCCACCTCCAATTTGGTCTCCCACTTCTCCTCGTTCCCTCCACCTCCGACACATATATCCTCTTGGTCAATCTTGCCTCACTCATTCTCTCCATGTGCCCAAACCATTTCAAAACACCCTCTTCTGCTCTCTCAACCACGCTCTTTTTATTTCCACACATCTCTCTTACCCTTACGTTACTTACTCGATCAAACCACCTCACACCACACATTGTCCTCAAACATCTCATTTCCAGCACATCCATCCTCCTGCGCACAACTCTATCCATAGCCCACGCCTCGCAACCATACAACATTGTTGGAACCACTATTCCTTCAAACATACCCATTTTTGCTTTCCGAGACAATGTTCTCGACTTCCACACATTCTTCAATGCCCCCAGAATTTTCGCCCCCTTCCCCACCCTATGATTCACCTCCGCTTCCATGGTTCCATCCGCTGCCAAATCCACTCCCAGATATCTAAAACACTTCACTTCCTCCAGTTTTTCTCCATTCAAACTTACATCCCAATTGACTTGACCCTCAACCCTACGGTACCTAATAACCTTGCTCTTATTCACATTTGCTCTCAACTTTCTCCTTTCACACACTTTACCTGGGGATAGGGGAGAAATAATACTTCCCACGCATTCCTCACCTGCCGTAGAAGGCGACTAAAGGGGACGGGAGCGGGGGGATAGAAACACTCCTCCTTGTATTTTAACTTTCTAAAAGGGGAAACAGAAGAAGGAGTCACGCGGAGAGTGCTCATCCTCCTCGAAGGCTCAGATTGGGGTGTCTAAATGTGTTTGGATGTAACCAAGATGAGAAAAAAGGAGAGATAGGTAGTATGATTGAGGAAAGGAACCTAGATGTTTTGGATCTGAGTGAAACGAAGCTCAAGGGTAAAGGGGAAGAGTGGTTTGGGAATGTCTTGGGAGTAAAGTTAGGGGTTAGTGAGAGGACAAGAGCAAGGGAAGGAGTAGCACTACTTCTGAAACAGGAGTGGTGGGAGTATGTGATAGAGTGTAAGAAAGTAAACTCTAGATTGATATGGGTAAAACTAAAAGTCCATGGAGAGAGATGGGTGATTATTGGTGCATATGCACCTGGACATGAGAAGAAAGATCATGAGAGGCAAGTGTTTTGGGAGCAGCTGAATGAGTGTGTTAGTGGTTTTGATGCACGAGACCGGGTTATAGTGTTGGGTGATTTGAATGCAAAGGTGAGTAATGTGGCAGTTGAGGGAATAATTGGTATACATGGGGTGATCAGTGTTGTAAATGGAAATGGTGAAGAGCTTGTAGGTTTATGTGCTGAAAAAGGACTGGTGATTGGGAATACCTGGTTTAAAAAGACAGATATACATAAGTATACGTATGTAAGTAGGAGAGATGGCCAGAGAGCGTCATTAGATTACGTGTTAATTGATAGGCGCGCGAAAGAGAGAATTTTGGATGTTAATGTGCTGAGAGGTGCAACTGGAGGGATGTCTGATCATTATCTTGTGAAGGCGAAGGTGAAGATTTGTAGAGGTTTTCAGAAAAGAAGAGAGAATGTTGGGGTGAAGAGAGTGGTGAGAGTAAGTGAGCTTGGGAAGGTGACTTGTGTGAGGAAGTACCAGGAGAGACTGAATACAGAATGGAAAAAGGTGAGAACAAAGGAGGTAAGGGGAGTGGGGGAGGAATGGGATGTATTTAGGGAAGCAGTGATGGCTTGCGCAAAAGATGCTTCTGGCATGAGAAGCGTGGGAGGTGGGTTGATTAGAAAGTGTAGTGAGTGGTGGGATGAAGAAGTAAGATTATTAGTGAAAGAGAAGAGAGAGGCATTTGGACGATTTTTGCAGGGAAATAATGCAAATGAATGGGAGATGTATAAAAGAAAGAGGTAGGAGGTTAAGAGAAAGGTGCAAGAGGTGAAAAAGAGGGCAAATGAGAGTTGGGGTGAGAGAGTATCATTAAATTTCGGGGAGAATAAAAAGATGTTTTGGAAGGAGGTAAATAAAGTGCATAAGACGGGAACAAATGGGAACTTCAGTGAAGGGGGCTAATGGCGAGGTGATAACAAGTAGTGGTGATGTGAGAAGGAGATGGAGTGAGTATTTTAAAGGTTTGTTGAATGTGTTTGATGATAGAGTGGCAGATATAGGGTGTTTTGGTCGAGGTGGTGTGCAAAGTGAGAGGGTTAGGGAGAATGATTTGGTAAAGCCGGCAAAGCAGCGGGTTTATATGGTATTGCAGTGGAATCTATTAAAAAAGCGGGTGGCTGTATTGTTGACTGGTTGGTAAGGTTATTTAATGTATGTATGATTCATGGTGAGGTGCCTGAGGATTGGCGGAATGCTTGCATAGTGCCAATGCACAAAGGCAAAGGGGATAAAGGTGAGTGCTCAAATTACGGAGGTATAAGTTTGTTGAGTATTCCTGGGAAATTATATGGGAGGGTATTGATTGAGAGGGTGAATGCATGTACAGAGCATCTGATTGGGGAAGAGCAGTGTGGTTTCAGAAGTGGCAGAGGATGTGTGGATCAGGTGTTTGCTTTGAAGAATGTATGTGAGAAATACTTAGAAAAGCAAAGGGATTTGTATGTAGCATTTATGGATCTGGAGAAGGCATATGATAGAGTTGATAGAGATGCTCTGTGGAAGGTATTAAGAATATATGGTGTAGGAGGCAAGTTGTTAGACGCAGTGAAAAGTTTTTATCGAGGACGTAAGGCATGTGTACGTGTCGGAAGAGAGGAAAGTGATTGGTTCTCAGTGAATGTAGTTTTGCGGCAAGGGTGTGTGATGTCTCCATGGTTGTTTAATTTGTTTATGGATGGGGTTGTTAGGGAGGTGAATGCAAGAGTTTTGGAAAGAGGGGCAAGTATGCAGTCTGTTGTGGATGAGAGAGCTTGGGAAGTGAGTCAGTTGTTGTTCGCTTATGATACAGCGCTGGTGGCTGATTCATGTGAGAAACTGCAGAAGCTGGTGACTGAGTTTGGTAAAGTGTGTGAAAGAAGAAAGTTAAGAGTAAATGTGAGTAAGAGCAAGTTTATTAGGTACAGTAGGGTTGAGGGTCAAGTCAGTTGGACGGTAAGTTTGAATGGAGAAAAACTGGAGGAAGTAAAGTGTTTTAGATATCTGGGAGTGGATCTGGCAGCGGATGGAACCATGAAAGCGGAAGTGAATCATAGGGTGGGGGAGGGGGCGAAAATTCTGGAAGCCTTGAAGAATGTTTGGAAGTCGATAACATTATCTTGGAAAGCAAAAGTGGGTATGTTTGAAGGAATAGTGGTTCCAACAATGTTGTATGGTTGCGACGCGTGGTCTATGGATAGAGTTGTGCGCAGGAGGGTGGATATACTGGAAATGAGATGTTTGAGGACAATGTGTAGTGTGAGTTGGTTTGATCGAGTAAGTAATGTAAGGGTGAGAGAGATGTGTGGAAATAAAAAGAGCGTGGTTGAGAGAGCAGAAGAGGGTGTTTTGAAATGGTTTGGGCACATGGAGAGAATGAGTGAGGAAAGATTGACCAAGAGGATATATGTGTCGGAGGTGGAGGGAACGAGGAGAAGTGGAAGACCAAATTGGAGGTGGAAAGATGGAGTGAAAAAGATTTTGAGTGATCGGGGCCTGAACATGCAGGAGGGTGAAAGGCGGGCAAGGAATAGGGTGAATTGGATGGATGTGGTATACCGGGGTTGACGTGCTGTCAGTGGATTGAATCAGGGCATGTGAAGCGTCTGGGGTAAACCATGGAAAGTTGTGTGGGGCCTGGATGTGGAAAGGGAGCTGTGGTTTCGGGCATTATTGCATGACAGCTAGAGACTGAGTGTGAACGAATGGGGCCTTTGTCGTCTTTTCCTAGCGCTACCTCGCACACATGAGGGGGAAGGGGGATGGTATTCCATGTGTGGCGAGGTGGCGATGGGAATAAATAAAGGCAGACAGTACTGATTATGTACATGTGTATATATGTATATGTCTTTGTGTATATATATATATATATATATATATATATATATATATATATATATATATATATATATATATATATATATATATATACATTGAGATGTATAGGTATGTATATTTACGTGTGTGGACGTATATGTATATACATGTGTATGTGGGTGGGTTGGGCCATTCTTTCGTCTGTTTCCTTGCGCTACCTCGCTAACGCGGGAGACAGCGACAAAGCAAAATTATATATATGTATATATATATATATATATATATATATATATATATATATATATATTTTTTTTTTTTTTTTTTTTTTTTTTTATACTTTGTCGCTGTCTCCCGCGTTTGCGAGGTAGCGCAAGGAAACAGACGAAAGAAATGGCCCCACCCCCCCCCCCCCCCCATACACATGTACATACACACGTCCAGACACGCAAATATACATACCTACACAGCTTTCCATGGTTTACCCCAGACGCTTCACATGCCTTGCTTCAATCCACTGACAGCACGTCAACCCCTGTATACCACATGACTCCAATTCACTCTATTTCTTGCCCTCCTTTCACCCTCATGCATGTTCAGGCCCCGATCACACAAAATCTTTTTCACTCCATCTTTCCACCTCCAATTTGGTCTCCCTCTTCTCCTCGTTCCCTCCACCTCCGACACATATATCCTCTTGGTCAATCTCTCCTCACTCATTCTCTCCATGTGCCCAAACCATTTCAAAACACCCTCTTCTGCTCTCTCGACCACGCTCTTTTTATTTCCACACATCTCTCTTACCCTTACGTTACTTACTCGATCAAACCACCTCACACCACACATTGTCCTCAAACATCTCATTTCCAGCACATCCATCCTCCTGCGCACATCTCTATCCATAGCCCACGCCTCGCAACCATACAGCATTGTTGGAACCACTATTCCCTCAAACATACCCATTTTTGCTTTCCGAGATAATGTTCTCGACTTCCACACATTTTTCAAGGCTCCCAAAATTTTCGCCCCCTCCCCCACCCTATGATCCACTTCCGCTTCCATGGTTCCATCCGCTGACAGATCCACTCCCAGATATCTAAAACACTTCACTTCCTCCAGTTTTTCTCCATTCAAACTCACCTCCCAATTGACTTGACCCTCACCCCTACTGTACCTAATAACCTTGCTCTTATTCACATTTACTCTCAACTTTCTTCTTCCACACACTTTACCAAACTCAGTCACCAGCTTCTGCAGTTTCTCACATGAATCAGCCACCAGCGCTGTATCATCAGCGAACAACAATTGACTCACTTCCCAAGCTCTCTCATCCCCAACAGACTTCATACTTGCCCCTCTTTCCAGGACTCTTGCATTCACCTCCTTTACAACCCCATCCATAAACAAATTAAACAACCATGGAGACATCACACACCCCTGCCGCAAACCTACATTCACTGAGAACCAATCACTTTCCTCTCTTCCTACACGTACACATGCCTTACATCCTCGATAAAAACTTTTCACTGCTTCTAACAACTTGCCTCCCACACCATATATTCTTAATACCTTCCACAGAGCATCTCTATCAACTCTATCATATGCCTTCTCCAGATCCATAAATGCTACATACAAATCCATTTGCTTTTCTAAGTATATATATATATATATATATATATATATATATATATATATATATATATATATATATATAGCGTTAATGAGTTGGACATTGACTAGGGCATTCGGTTGCCCATATCGTCGCAGGTAACATAAAAAAACGATTGATATTGTTATGTTAAATGACATATGGTAAATAGTTCAGTGGTAGCTGGAGGCACCTCCATGTGAAGCACTACACTTTGGCGTAATGAATCAAGATTATTTTTATTTTTCTCTGGTGGGAACCACAGACATGAAATAATAGCATGCAAGAATAGTCTTTACGTCTGGGTTAAATATTGTGTTGCCTACAGTCCCCGGGAAGATCGAGCCCTGGATCTGGGAGCGGGTCCTCCACTACGGGATCGACGGCATCGTCTGGCGGCTGCCGTAACTCTACCACCTCTCTGGACTCCGGCCGAGCCTCCACCACAACCCAGTCGCATCAGCACAGGTCAGTAGCTATTCCACCGTAACTACTAATTCGCATATGTTACTGCTCCTCTCCCATCACCAGGGAGCAACTTCTAACTTAGATTTCTTGCTTTTTCTATGATTTCCGAGACAGCACTGGCAACATTGCCCGTATGAAAGCCATCTCATTTCTCTGTTTTTTCTTTGAGTTTTGCAAGATCGTCTCCGCATCATGAAATTCGTGGATGGGAATTAAAATCTCAGGGTGATAGTCTGTGGTGTGGCGTGCGGATGAGGTTTGGTAACCATGTGTTGTATTCTGTCAACAGGCTGAGCGGCCAAAGCTACGATAGCGGTTCCATCCTGCGCCACAGCTACCACTCGTCCAGCTCCAGCCTCGGCTCCATGGAACACGATGCTGCCATCCATGTCAACGTGCCAGAGCTTCTTAACAACGGCGTCAGGGTAAGATAGTCTTCAGCGTTATTTCGTGTGTTTCTCGGTCGAATATTTAAGAGATACAGCCTAGGTGACACTCTGTGTCGTCTCACTAATGTGTCATCTAACCAGGTATGAAGAACTTGAATGTCGAAAGGTTAAATAATGTGTTGCTTCCTGTACTACCAGGCACCACTGTATGTGAGAGCAACTCCAGCCTCAGGGTACAGTCTCCAGTACGTCAGTAAATTGAGACGGTATCATAGGACCTTTACGGTCAAAGTTTGCAGTGACCATGGGTTCAGGGATTGACTGTTGTTTGCCAGGGATACCAGCACAAATCAGTCTGCTGTGCTGCTATCTGTCGAAATTCTTTTCGAACGGTAACTACTACAAGTTTTGTGTTGAGTAGCATTAATACGTAATGCTACAGTGTCCAGGTGTATGTTCTGTAATATTTCACAGTTTACTATGGGCAGAAAACAATTGCTCTCCTAGTTTTTTTTTTTTTAATTCATATATACCGCAAATATGTAGATTTTTTGTAATCATTCATATTACATCCAGCTGTAAGCGGGTGACGATTTTTGCCCCGGCTATGTGAACATCTGTTAGTCAGTGTTCTGGTGAGCCGGGGTCCTCAGCCGGTGTCACCTCTTCTGACCCAGGTTTCTCGGACCCACAACTCGTTTTAAAACCATCCACATCATCTTAGATTTATGCTGAAGGTTAAAGATGTCCACTGAAGAGCCCAAACACCGATGCTGTTATTTTCTCAACGTGCATGACTAATATAAGGATGAAGCAACGTGCACCGCAAACGATAGTCGTCCAAGACTTTGTGACATGATTTTGAACTAGGCAGAGGGCAAGAGGCTCAAATAAGTACTGCTGTGTAGGATTATGAGTCTTAAGACTGATGAAGTTAAGGTCTTTCATGAGGACTACTGGAATCATGGGTTAGACCGGTGTCGCCAGATTGTCACGTTTCATCAGGTGAGAGCAGAGGACGCATCGAGACTGGTTCTCACTAGCATGACACGCTTGCAGCTCCCTCTACAGTCAGATTATGAAGACCTTGTGGTCGACTCCGTTCAGTAACTGTACACGAAACATTCATTTTGCTGCACTTACTCCCTTTTCTTAGGAACTTCGATAACATCTGAATACATGGATACATTGAATTATTTTTCATCGATATTTACTGTGAATAAAACATCATATGGATGTTTTTCCTTCCGTGTTTTACTCGGAGACCATTAGTGATACGGTTTGTAGCATCGGTGCCCCGTCCCAGGAGGAGAGGGAGGTGGGTTGTGAGGACAGGGGAACGAACGCATGTAGGCGTCGTGTGTCTACCCTCAAGTGGGCAGCATCGCTTAAGTGGCCTTTTGATACAGCACCGCGCTTATTATAGCTATTGCTCAGCCTTCTGGACCTTGGAGGTAGGGCACGAGGTTAGGTGGTTGGAAGGGACGCTGGGGCTGTGGGAGAGGTTGGGGGGTGGGGGTGTATATGTTGTGTATCCATTGAATATAAAAAAATAAACCCAGCAAGCCAAGGTATTTTTACACAACTGGAACACAAGCCAGTGTAATCAGTATGGAATTTTACCTCAAACGTTGTTTACTCCTGTTGAATAATAGCAGCCACAAAACAGAGTAAACAAACCAAATTAAGCTCTCGGGTAGATGTGGCTCGTGCTTGCGGCCTCATAGGCGACGGTTTGTTACGCTGGCGGCTCCGTGCGAAGGTAACATTATACACAGCTGTGATTGTGGCCCCTCGTGGCGGCCGCTCCAAATGTCGGCTGAGGTAGAGTGCCACACTGCTTATTTGTGTCACGGTTTAAAGAAATAGTTGTTGAAGTACCTCCTACTTCTGCCCTTTCTTAAACAACTTAGCTGCGTATGAGCTCACGTGATGCATTTTGTTCCATGTTCAGGTTACAGGAAACTTTATTTTGTGTGAAATATATGATAGTGAAACTAGCAGGCATTAGTATATCGAGCAGTGGACATTGGAGTTAGACGTAGAAAAGGAGTTGAGGGGTTGGGGGGCATGTCCATGTCCAGGTGGAGAAGCGACCTGGCTGCCAGACACTTTTGGTAACCTGTGTTAATGGATTACAGTTTAAAGCGACTTCATACTTTTGTTTATAGGGTATAGACTGTTGTGGGTATTATGAACCTTTCTTAGAACAGTGTGGTCATAGGTTCTTGAGTGTTCCGTAGTGGTTTACAGCGGGTGGAAATGTGTTGCGGTGTAGATGTGAAAAAGGATTCGTCAGGGTGGGACAGAGTTCCATTGTTTACCCTGGAGAGAAGTGGGGAAAGCTTAGGGTTTAGGTAATGGCTTGTGTGAAATACGGTTGAGGACGATGTATGAACTGTGGTTAGAATGGAGTGCATTACGTGCAGATTCAGTGGCGTGTGTCGCGTAGGAATGGAAGTTTGTGTTAGGTCTAGGCCTCTAGATAACTTTATGGTTATTGATAATTATTATATCGATTTTATGTGATTTGAAGTAATATAATCCTGAGTACTTTTAAGAGACATGGGAACTTGTAGAAAAGGAAATAGCATGAAGTCAAGAGAACGATGCAGAGGTTGAAAAGGAGAGCAAACGAGAGTTGGAGTAAGAGAGTTCCTGCAAACTGTTGGGAGGATAAGAAAACATTTTTGAATGAGATGAATAGTGTGAGGAGAACAAGAGAACAATTATGGGAGCATCAGTGATAGGAACAGATGGGAAAGTGCTAACAACAAGAAAGAGTTGAAGAGAAGATGGAATAGCTTAAAGGACTGTTGAATGTGTTTAATGATAGGGTTGTTTGCTGATGGCACGGCTCTAGTGGTAGCCTCAGCGGAGAAATTACAGAAACTGGTGTCAGAGTTGGAAGAATGCGTGAAAGGAAAAAATTGAATTTATGTGAATAAAAATAAAGTTTAGCTGGGGGAGAAAGACAGTTTGGTTGGAGTGTAAATTTGAATGGATAGAACTCTGAGAAGGTGTTATAGATACCTTGGAGTGAACATGGCAGTGGATGGAACCATGGAACTGAAGAAAGCCTTACGGTGGGTAAGGGAGCAAAGGTCCTGGGTGCGTTGAAGAGTGTGTAGAAAGAGAGGTTGCTGTGTGTGGGGGCAAAGATGTGTATGTTAGATGGTATAAAAGACTCAGTGTATGCAAGGCATGGGCTCTAGGTGAAAATTATAGGTGAGTGTGGATGTGTTAGAAGGAAATGCTTGAGGACAATATTTGGTGTTAGAAGGGTTGATCGAGAGTAAGAAATGATTGATGTGGGAAGGAAGGTGTGTATGTTCGTGAGCTGAAGAGGTTGTCATGAAATGGTTTGGACATAGGGAGCAAAGAGTGAAGAAATAGGGTATATGTGTCAAGAGTAGAGAGAACAAGGAGAATGGGGAGATCAGGGATGGGTAAGAAGGTTGGAGTGAAAGATGCTTTGAGTGATATAAGTCTATAAGTTGCACTAATGCTGATATGTCATTGCTAACAAACTAAGTGAAAATAACACTGCCTTATAAGAAAGTAGGGACTGTTAGCAGAAATATATTGACAAGTAATACTCACTTTTGTGAAGCTGGCACCGGAAGTATTAAGATACAAACTGATAACTACTGCAGTGGTGGAAATACCATGTGGTGAGAAAGTATGACACTTGACACTTCAGTAAGGCTGGTCATGTATATAGTTAAGTGTTTAGGTTATGGCTCTTTTGCTTGCTTCATGGGAAGCCCTTTTGTGGTTTCCCATGGACACAAGGAATGAATGTGCCTGAGGGGGATAATTACCTATAGTTAACTTAGTGGGAGTTAACCAGCTAAATATTAGTTGACCTACCATTACCAACTCAAAAGTAAGATAACAATTGCATAATTTATTGGTGTTTTGGGTATTGTTTAAGTAAAGGTATGAATAGTGTGACTGGTATATTCATGTGTGGTATATTCATGTATTTCTTGCTTACATTTACAAAGAATATCTCGGTTATGCTTTTTGTTTGTTTTCTTATGGAACCATAACCACCTCATAATTTATTTCTATAGTAAATTCGACCAATGCCAAAGAAATTCAGTAAGACTGTACAGTTGATTAGATGGAATGACTTGAAATTTACCCAGTTTGATATTTACATTAACACATGCATTGAAATTAATATAATGGAATGCTGTCCTTCTTCATGCAGGTAGACAAAATGACAAGGATCTGACTTCCATCACAGGCCTTAATAGCCGTTTCCCCTTTAAAGATGAGAACAACAGTATAATTGCAGAGCATAGAATGCAGTGTTTTATGCCTTCCCTTATAGTGAGATGTCAATTACTGAGTAAAAGGCTTTGACCTTAAAATAGGTAGGTGTCGTTGGTAGGCAACCAGTGACCAGGGAGGTATATTACTAGCAATACCCGCTTGTGTATTGGGAGGGTTAGTGACATCTGCATAGTGAGTAAGCACTTTAGTGGTTGTCAAGTTGCACTCCTGACCCAGATAGCTGTCTTTTCTCTCTGCCTCACGAACATGTGGACTACTTGCATTTGTCTACAAACATGCTATCTCTCCTTGTCATATGTAACATTTGACAACCCTTAACTCACCCAGCTCATTCTTCGCAGCTCTAGATTTTCCTGCGATGAACACTATGCATTAGCCTTGCGTTTTGGCAGAATTATAGGAACAGTAGATAGAAGTAGTAGGTAGGGACATTTTCGGCAGTAATACTAGGTAGAAGTAGTAGATAGGAAGGAGCATTAGATTGTAGTAGTCACCACGAACATTAGTTTAGGAGAATCTGCAAACACTGCTCCTGAGTTGCCCTCTGCCAGGGGCCTGTTAAGAGTAAGGTACTAAAGGCTAAGAGGCGGCACTGGAGTTCTTTAGCTTCGCAACTCTAGATTTTCCTACAATGAACACTATACGCTAGCCCTGCGTTTCGGAAAAATTGTAGGAGCAGTAGAAAGAAGTAGTAGATAGGGACATTTTAGGCAGTAACGTTAGGTAGAAGTAGTAGGTAGGAGCATTAGATGGTAGTAACTACGAACATTAGTTTAGGAGAATCTGCAAACACAGCTCCATGGTTTACCCCAGACGCTTCACATGCCCCGATTCAATCCTTTGACAGCACGTCGACCCCGGTATACCACATCATTCCAATTCACTCTATTCCTTGCATGCCTTTCACCCTCCTGCATGTTCAGGCCCCGATCACTCAAAATCTTTTTCACTCCATCTTTCCACCTCCAATTCGGCCTCCCACTTCTCCTCGTTCCCTCCACCTCTGACACATATATCCTCTTGGTCAATCTTTCCTCACTCATTCTCTCCATGTGACCAAACCATTTCAAAACACCCTTTTCTGCTCTCTCAACCACACTTTTTATTTCCACACATCTCTCTTACCCTTACATTACTTACTCGATCAAACCACCTCACACCACATATTGTCCTCAAACATCTCATTTCCAGCACATCCACCCTTCTCCGCACAACTCTATCCATAGCCCACCCCTCGCAACCGTACAACATTGTTGGAACCACCATTCCTTCAAACACACCCATTTTTGCTTTCCGAGATAATGTTCTCGACTTCCAAACATTCTTCAAGGCTCCCAGAATTTTCGTCCCCTCCCCCACCCTATGATTCACTTCCGCTTCCATGGTTCCATCCGCTGCCAGATCCACTCCCAGATATCTAAAACACTTTACTTCCTCCAGTTTTTCTCCATTCAAACTTACCTCCCAATTGACTTGACCCTCAACCCTACTGTACCTAATAACCTTGCTCTTATTCACATTTACTCTTAACTTTCTTCTTTCACACACTTTACCAAACTCAGTCACCAGCTTCTGCAGTTCCTCACTTGAATCAGCCACCAGCGCTGTATCATCAGCGAACAACAACTGACTCACTTCCTAAGATCTCTCATCCACAACAGACTGCATACTTGCCCCTCTTTCCAAAACTCTTGCATTCACCTCCCTAACAACCCCATCCATAAACAAAGTAAACAGCCATGGAGACATCACATACCCCTGCCGCAGATCTACATTCACTGAGAGCCAATCACTTTCCTCTCTTCCTACACGTACACATGCCTTACATCCTCGATAAAAACCTTTCACTGCTTCTAACAACTTACCTCCCACACCATATATTCTTAATACCTTCCACAGAGCATCTCTATCAACTCTATCATATGCCTTCTCCAGATCCATATATGCTACATACAAATCCATTTGCTTTTCTAAGTATTTCTCACATACATTCTTCAAAGCAAACACCTGATCCACACATCCTCTACCACGTCTGAAACCACACTGCTCTTCCCCAATCTGATGCTCTGTACATGCCTTCACCCTCTCAATCAATACCCTCCCATATAATTTACCTAGAATACTCAACAAACTTATACCACTGTAATTTGAGCACTCACTCTTATCCCCTTTGCCTTTGTACAATGGCACTATGCAAGCTTTCTGCCAATCCTCTGGCACCTCACCATGAATCATACATACATTAAATAACCTTGCCAACCAGTCAACAATACAATCACCCCTTTTTTAATAAATTCCACTGCAATACCATCCAAACCTGCTGCCTTGCCGGCTTTCATCTTCCGCAAAGCTTTTACTACCTCTTGTCTGTTTACCAAATCATTTTCCCTAACCTTCTCACTTTGCACACCACTTCGACCAAAACACCTTATATCTGCCACTCTATCATCAAACACATTCAACAAACCTTCAAAATACTCACTCCATCTCCTTCTCACATCACCACTACTTGTTAACACCTCCCCATTAGCCCCCTTCACTGAAGTTCCCATTTGTTCCCTTTTCTTACGCACCTTATTTACTTCCTTCCAAAACATCTTTTTATTCTCCCTAAAATTTAATGATTCTTTCTCACCCCAACTCTCATTTGCCCTCTTTTTCACCTCTTGCACCTTTCTCTTGACCTCCTGCCTCTTTCTTTTATACATCTCCCACTCATTTGCATTTTTTCCCTGCAAAAATCGTCCGAATGCCTCTCTCTTCTCTTTCACTAATAAACTTACTTCTTCATCCCACCACTCACTACCCTTTCTAATCAACCCACCTCCCACGTTTCTCATGCCAGAAGCATCTTTTGCGCAAGCCATCACTGCTTTCCTAAATATATCCCATTCCTCCCCCACTCCCCTTCCGTCCTTTGTTCTCACCTTTTTCCATTCTGTACTCAGTCTCTCCTGGTACATCCTCGCACAAGTCTTCTTCCCAAGCTCACTTACTCTCACCACTCTCTTCACCCCAATATATATATATATATATTGGGTCACTCATTCCTCCGCTTCCCCACGCCACCCCGCTAACGCGGGAGACATATATATATATATATATATATATATATATATATATATATATATATATATATATATATATATATATATATATATATATATATATATATATATATATGATTTATACATTTTTTCATACTTTGTCGCTGTCTCCCGCGTTAGTGGGGTGGCGCGGGGAAGCGGAGGAATGAGTGGCCCAACCCACCCACATACGCATGTATGGGCATGCACGTCCACACACGCGCATGTGCATGTCTGTGCATCTCAACGTATACATGTGTATACACACGGAGACATACGTACATGTGTGTATATATATATATATATATATATATATATATATATATATATATATATATATATATATATATATATATATATATATATATATATATACATATATATATATATATATATATATATATATATATATATATATATATATATATATATATATATATATGTATGTATGTATGTACATAGTTCATACTGTCTGCCCTTATTCATTCCCGTGGCCACCCCGCCACACATGAAATGACAACCCCCTCCCCCGCGTGTGCGCGGGTTGGCGCTGGGAGGGTGCAACGTGGGCCACATTGGTTCACACTCTGTCTCTGGCTGTCATGTATAATGCACCGGGACCGCAGCTCCCTTTCCACATCCGGGCACCGCGGAGCTTTCCGTGGTTTGCCCCATACACTTCGCGTGCCCTGGCGCAATCCATTGACAGCGCGTCACATGTATATGTATATACATGTGTATGTGGGTGGGTTGGGCCATTCTTTCGTCTGTTTCCTTACGCTACCTCGCTAACGCGGGAGACAGCGACTAAGTATAATCAATGAAATAAAATAAGTATGTGTGTGTGTATGAGTGGATAGGCCATTCTTTGTGTGTTTCCTGGCACTATCTCGCTGACATGGGAGGCAGCAATTAGTTATGATAAAGAGATACAAAATAGATATAGATATAGATATAGCATTAATGGGACAGCCTTGATTAGCGCATCAGCTGTCCAAGACATCTCAGCTAACAAAGAAACAAAATATGATTTTATCAGCAATGTCAAGTTGGTTAACTCTCGAATTAGCAAAAGAAGTCTTAAGTGAAATGTTACACTTGATTTAATGTTTAAATTGATTTTTTGATGTTTTTCTAAATTTCAGGATTCAGAAGTGTTAAGAGCTTGGTTGACAGATCTCCGTTTTGAGGAATACTATGAGAAGTTCATATCAGCTGGATATGATATGCCAACTATCTCACGGATGACCCCAGAAGACCTGAATGCCATTGGCATCACAAAGCCTGCTCACCGCAAGAAACTTAAGGCTGAGATAACCAGACTCAACATCTCTGATGGACTACCAGACTTTATACCGGTAAGAATTTAGACTTGATATTTGTTAGAAAAAATGTACATTTAGTTTGATGAGAAACATTTGAGTCCGAGTGAGATGCAGATAAAATGTTGTGTGTTGATAAAAACAGAAGATGTAGACTGAGTTCAGCAGATGAAGGAAACAGTTCAAAGACCTCTTAAACTGTTGTCTTTGGGCCTAGTGAGAGGAAAATTGAGGGTAGAAGTGATTGTGAGGAACATTAGAGATTGGAGTTATTGTTAGGCAGAGATTAAAAACAAAGAAATAAAGTAAGTGCTTCTGATGTTGAATTGTGGAAAAAGCTCATAAAGGGTTTCATGATTAAAGTTGTGGAAAGGGAGTGAAATGGTGGAGAAGTGCTTTCATAAGATGTGTGTGTGTGTGTGTATGTTGTAAAGATATCATAAAGAATGACAGGATGAAATGCACAGATTGTGGTGTAAGAATGAGGGCTTGGGAAGTGAGTCAGTTGTTCGCTGATGATATAGCGCTGGTGGCTGATTCGGGTGAGAAACTGCAGAAGTTGGTGACTGAGTGTGATAAAGTGTGTGAAAGAAGAAAGCTGAAAGTAAATGTGAATAAGAGCAAGGTTATTAGGTTCAGTAGGGTTGAGGGATTTGGCAGCGGATGGAACCATGGAGGCAGAGGTGAGTCACAGGGTGGGGGTTAAGGGCAAAGGTTCTGGGAGTATTGAAGAACGTGTGGAAGGCGAGAACGTTATCTCGGAAAGCAAAAATGGGTATGTTTGAAGGAATAGTGGTTACAGCAATGTTATATGGTTGTGAGGCATGGGCGATAGATAGGGTTGTGCGGAGGAGGGTAGATGTGTTGGAAATGAGATGTTTGAGGACAATGTGTGGTGTGAAGTGGTTTGATCGAGTAAGTAATGAATGGGTAAGAGAGAGGTGTGGTAATAAAAAGGGCGTGGCTCAGAGAGCAGAAGAGGGTGTATTGAAATGGTTTGGTCACATGGAGAGAATGAGTGAGGAAAGATTGACAAAGAGGATATATTTGTCAGAGGTGGAGGGAAGGAGGAGAAGTGTGAGACCAAATTGGAGGTGGAAGGAGGGAGTGAAAAAGATTTTGAGCGATTGGAGCCTGAACATACAGGAGGATGAAAGGTGTGCAAGGAATAAAGTGAATTGGAATGATGTGGTATACCGGGGTTGGCATGCTGTCAGTGGATTGAACTAGGGCATGTGAAGCGTCTAGGGTAAACCATGGAAAGTTTTGTGGGGCCTGGATGTGAAAAGGGAGCTGTGGTTTCGGTGCATTACACATGACAGCTAGAGTCTGAGTGTGGACGAATGTGGCCTTTGTTGTCCTTTCCTAGCAGAGGGGAGGGGGTGTCATGTCGTGTGGTGGGGTGGCGGCGGGAGTGGATGAAGTCAGCATGTATGAATATGTGCATGTGTTTATATGTATATCTGTGTATGTATATGTATTTATTATCCCTGGGGATAGGGGAGAAAGAATACTTCCCACGCATTTCTCACATGTCGTAGAAGGCGACTAAAGGGGACGGGAGAGGTGTGGTAATAAAAAGGGTGTGGTTCAGAGAGCAGAAGAGGGTGTATTGAAATGGTTTGGTCACATGGAGAGAATGAGTGAGGAAAGATTGACAAAGAGGATATATTTGTCAGAAGTGGAGGGAAGAGGAGAAGTGGGAGACCAAATTGGAGGTGGAAGGAGGGAGTGAAAAAGATTTTGAGCAATTGGGGCTTGAACATACAGGAGGATGAAAGGTGTGCAAGGAATAGAGTGAATTGGAATGATGTGGTATACCGGGGTTGGCATGCTGTCAATGGATTGAACTAGGGCATGTGAAGCGTCTAGGGTAAACCATGGAAAGTTTTGTGGGGCCTGGATGTGAAAAGGGAGCTGTGGTTTCGGTGCATTACACATGACAGCTAGAGTCTGAGTGTGGACGAATGTGGCCTTTGTTGTCCTTTCCTAGCGGAGGGGAGGGGGTGTCATATCGTGTGGTGGGGTGGCGGCGGGAGTGGATGAAGTCAGCATGTATGAATATGTGCATTTGTATATATGTATATCTGTGTATGTATATGTATTTATTATCCCTGGGGATAGGGGAGAAAGAATACTTCCCACGCATTCCTCACGTTTCGTAGAAGGCGACTAAAGGGGACGGGAGCGGCGGGCGAGGAACCCTCCCCTCCTTGTATTTTAACTTTCTAAAAGGGGCAACAGAAGAAGGAGTCACGCGAGGAGTGCTCATCCTCCTCGAAGGCTCAGATTGGGATGTCTAAATGTGTGTGGATGTAACCAAGATGAGAAAAAAGGAGAGATAGATAGTATGTTTGAGGAAAGGAACCTGGATGTTTTGGCTCTGGGTGATACAAAGCTCAAGGGTAAAGGGGAAGAGTGGTTTGGAAATGTCTTGGGAGTAAAGTCAGGGGTTAGTGAGAGGACAAGAGCAAGGGAAGGAGTAGCACTACTCCTGAATCAGGAATTGTGGGAGTATGTGATAGAGTGTAAGAAAGTAAATTCTAGATTGATATGAGTAAAATTGAAAGTTGATGGAGAGAGATGGGTGATTATTGGTGCATATGCACCTGGGCATGAGAAGAAAGATCATGAGAGGCAAGTGTTTTGGGAGCAGCTGAATGAGGGTGTTAGTGGTTTTGATGCACAAGACCGGGTTATAGAGATGGGTGATTTGAATGCAAAGGTGAGTAATGTGGCAGTTGAGGGAATAATTGGTATACATGGAGTGTTCAGTGTTGTAAATTGAAATGGTGAAGAGCTTGTTGATTTATGTGCTGAAAAAAGACTGGTGATTGGGAATACCTGGTTTAAAAAGCGAGATGTACATAAGTATACGTATGTAAGTAGGAGAGATGGCCAGAGAGCGTTATTGATGGACGCACGAAAGAGAGACTTTTGGATGTTAATGTGCTGAGAGGTGCAACTGGAGGGATGTCTGATCATTATCTTGTGGAGGCGAAGGTGAAGATTTGTGGGGGTTTTCAGAAAAGAAGAGAAAATGTTGGGGTGAAGAGAGTGGTGAGAGTAAGTGAGCTTGGGAAGGAGAGTTGTGTGAGGAAGTACCTGGAGAGACTGAGTACAGAATGGAAAAAGGTGAGAACAAAGGAGGTAAGGGGAGTGGGGGAGGAATGGGATGTATTTAGGGAAGCAGTGATGGCTTGTGCAAAAGATGCTTGTGGCATGAGAAGCATGGGAGGTGGGTTGATTAGAAAAGGTAGTGAGTGGTGGGATGAAGAAGTAAGATTATTAGTGAAAGAGAAGAGAGAGGCATTTGGACAGTTTTTGCAGGGGAAAAAATGCAAATGTGTGGGAGAGGTATAAAAGAAAGAGGCAGGAGGTCAAGAGAAAGGTGCAAGAGGTGAAAAAGAGGGCAAATGAGAGTTGGGGTGAGAGAGTATCATTAAATTTTAGGGAGAATAAAAAGATGTTTTGGAAGGTGGTAAATAAAGTGCATAAGACAAGAAAACAAATGGGAACATCGGTGAAGGGACAAATGGAGAGGTACTAACCAGTAGTGATGAAGTGAGAAGGGAGATGGAGTGAGTATTTTGAAGGGTTGTTAAATGTGTTTGATGTTAGAGTGGCAGATGTAGTGTGTTTTGTTAGGGGTGGTGTGCTAAGTGAAAGGGTCAGGGGGAATGGTTTGGTAAATAGATAATGGGTAGTGAAAACTTTGCAGAAAGTGAAAGCCAGCAAGGCAGTGGGTGTGGATGGTATTGCTGTGGAATTTATTGATAAAGGGGGTGACTGTGTTGTTGATTGGGTGGTAAGGATATTCATTGTATGTACAGATCATGGTGAAGTGCCTGAGGATTGGCGGAATGCTTGCATAGTGGAATTGTATAAAGGCAAAGGGGATAAAGGTGAGTGTTCCAGTTACATAGGCAGAAGTTTCATGAGGATTCCTGGAAAATTATATGGGAGGATATTAATTGAGAAGGTAAAGGAAAGTACAGAGCATCAGATTGGGGAAGAGCAGTGTGGTTTCTGAAGTGGTAGAGGATGTGTGGATCAGGTGTTTGCTTTGAAGAATGTATGTGGGAAATACATACAAAAACAGATGGATTTGTATGTAGCATTTATGGAGCTGGAGAAAGCATATGATAGGGTTGATAGAGATGCTTTGTGGAAGGTTTTAAGAGTATATGATGTTGTAGGTAAGTTGCTAGAAGTGAAAAGTTTTTACCAAGGATGTAAGTCATGTGTACGAGTTGGAAGAGAGGTAAGTGATTGGTTCTCATTGAATGTCGGTTTGCTGCAGGGGTGTGTGATTTCTCCATGGTTATTTGATTTGTTTATGGATGGGGTGGTTAGGGAGGTGAATATTTCTCCATGGTTATTTAATTTGTTTATGGATGGGGTGGTTAGGGAGGTGAATGCAAAAGTTTTGGAGAAAGGGGCAAGTATGCAGTCTGTTGTGGATGAGAGAGTTTGGGAAGTGAGTCAGTTGTTCTCTGGTGATACAGCGCTGATGGCTGATTCAGGTGAGAAACTGCAGAAGTTAGTGACTGAGTTTGGTAAAGTGTGTGAAAGAAGAAAGTTGAGAGTAAATCTGAATAAGAGCAAGGTTATTAGGTTCAGTAGGGTTAAGGGTCAAGTTAACTGGGAGGTAAGTTTGAATGGAGAAAAACTGGAGGAAGTGAAGTGTTTTAGATATCTGGGAGTGGGCTTAGCAGCACATGGAAGTGGAAATGAGTCACAGGGTTGGGGAAGGGATGAAGGTTCTGGGAGTGTTGAGGAATGTGCAGAAGGCAAGAATGTTATCTCAGAGAGCAAAAATGGGTATATTTGAAGTAATAGTGGTTCCAGCAGTGTTACATGGTTACAAGGCATGGCTATAGATAGGGTTATGCGGAGGAGGGTGGATGTGTTGGAAATGAAATGTTTGAGGACAGTATGTGGTGTGAAGTGGTTTGATCAAGTAAGTAATAAAAGGGTAAGAGAGATGTGTGATAATAAAAAGAGTGTGGTTCAGAGAGCAGAAGAGGGAGTGTTGAAATGGTTTGGACACATGGAGAGATTGAGTGAGGAAAGATTGACAAAGAGGATATATGTGTCAGAGGTGGAGGAAGAAGGAGAAGCAGGAGACCAAATTGGAGATGGAAGGATGGAGTGAAAAAGATTTTGAGCAATCGGGACCTGAACATACAGGAAGGTGAAAGGCATGCAAGGAATAGAGTGAATTGGAATGATATGGTATACCAGGGTCAATGTGCTGTCAATGGATTGAACAAGGGCATGTGAAGTGTCTGGGATAAACCATGGAAAGTTTTGTTCAGCCTGGATGTGGAAAGGAAGCTGTGGTTTTGGTGCATTACACATGACAACTAGAAACTGAGTGTGATTGAATGTGGCCTTTTTTGTCTTTTCCTGGTGCTACCTCGTTAAGGGGTAGGGTAGCGATGGGAATGGATGAAGGCATCAAGAATGAATATGGACATGTGCATAGCTGTGTATGTCTGTGTATGTACATGTATGCTTATGTTGAAAGGTATATGTATGTATATGTATGTGTGTGGACGTTTATGTATATACATGTGTATGTGGGTGGGTTGGGCCATTCCTTGTCTGTTTCCTTGTGCTTCCTCGCTAACGCAGGAGATGGCGATTAAGTATAGCAAAATAGGTGAATAAGAATGTTATTTATTTACTTAATCTCTGTTTCTTGCATCAGAAAGGTAGTGCCAGGAAACAGATGAAGAATGGCTCATCCACTCATATATGTATATTTTTTTTTTTTATTTTTTTTTTTAATTTTCCAAAAGAAGGAACAGAGAAGGGGGCCATGTGAGGATTTTTCCCTCAAAGGCCCCCAGTCCTCTGTTCTTAACGCTACCTCGCTAATGCGGGAAATGGCAAATGTATATATATATATATATATTTTTATATATATTATATCTATATATATATATTATGAGATGAGAGAGCTTGGGAAGAGAGTCAGTTGTTGTTCGCTGATGATACCGCGCTGGTGGATGATTCATGTTGAGAAACTGCAGAAGGGCTGGGTATGTTTAAGGAATAGTGGTTCCAACCAATGATGTATGATTGCTGAGGCGTGGGTATGGATTAGGTTGTGCGCGGGGAGGATGGATGTGCTGGAAATGAGATGTTTGAGGACTAATGTTTGGTGTGAGTTGAGTTTGATCGAGTGAGGTAACGTAGGGTCCGAGAGCTGTGTGGAAATAAAAAGCGGCGTGGTTTTTTTTGAGATGGCAGAAGAGGGTGTTTTGAAGGGGTTTTGGGGGCACATGGAGAGATGAGTGGGGAAAAAGATTGACAAGAGGATATTATGGGGTCGAGGTGGAGGGAAAACAAGGAGAAGCACTCCAGGGAGGAGAAGAGGGGGGGGGAGGGAGGAGAGGGGAGAGGGGGGGGGGAGGGGGAGGGGGAGGGGGGTGAGGGAGCGAGGGGGGAGAGGAGGGGGGGAGGGGGAGGGGAGAGTGGGAGGAGGGGGAGAGGGGGAGAGGACCCAAATTGGAGGTGGAAAGAATAAAGATGGAGTGAAAAAGTTTTTGTGTGATCGGGGCCTGAACATGGCAGGAGGGTGAAAGGAGGGCAAGGACTAGAGTTGAATTGGAGCGATGTGGTATAGGGGCTGACGGTGCTGTCAGTGGATTGAATCAAGGCTGTGAAGCGTCTGGGGAAAAACCATGGAAAGCTGTGTAGGTATGTGATTTGGTTTGTGGACGTTTTTTGAAAAGGTGTATCGGGGAGGGGGTTGGCCATTTCTTTCGTCTGTTTCCTTGCGTACCTCGCAAACGCGGCGAGGGGGGGGGTGACAACGACAAAGTATAAAAAAAAAAAAAAATAAAAAAAAAAAAAAAAAAAATAAATATATTATATACATATATATATATATTATATATATATATTTTATTAATTATATATATATATATATATATCTAATATATATATGTAGTATTCGGGAATTTATGCGTGGACAGCTGGGAGAATGAGTGTGAACAAATGGGGCTTTGTTGTTTTACCTAGTGTACTCGCACACATGCGGGGGGGGGGGGATGGTTATTATTCATTGTTGTGTCGGCGAGGGGGGTGGGCGATGGGAATGAATAGGGGCAGGCAGTGTGGAATAGTGGTGCATGGGTTTATATGTATGTGTCTGTGTGTGTATTCTTGTGTACATTGAGATGTTATAGGAATGTATATTTGGTGTTTGTGGGCGTGGCTGTGTGTGTACCTAGTGTGTTGGGGGTGGGTTGTGCCATTTCTTTCGTCTGTTTCTTGTTACGCTTACCTCGCAAACGCCAGGAGAAGCGACAAAAGCAAAAAAAAAATGAATAAAATATTTTTTTTTTTTATACATTCTACACGCTTTTCCATGGTTTCCCCGGGGCTTCACAATGCCCTTTTTTCCAAACCCCTGACAGACTAAAAACCCCGGTTTTTTATACCCCCATCGCTCCAAATTTACTTTATTCCTTGCCCTCCCTTTTACCCTCCTGCATGTTCAGGGGGCCCCCATCACCCAAAATCTTTTTCCCCATCTTTCCAACCCCCAAAATTTTGGGCTACCTTTTCCCCCTGTTCCCTCCCCTCCCACACATATATCCCCTTGGTCAATTTTTTCCCCCAAATCATTCTCTCCAAGGGGACCAAAAAACCCTTTCAAAACACGCCTTCTGTTTTCTCAAAACCTTTTCTTTTTATTTCCCACATCTCTTTACCCTTTGTTTTCTTACTCGAAACAAACCAACCCCACACCAAAACCCTTGTCCCCCAAAAATCTCCTTTCCCGCACCCTCCATCCTCCTGGCACAACTTTTTCCAAAAGTCCACGCTCGCCAAACCCTACAACCCTTTTTGGAACCACTATTTCCCTTTAAAAAATACCCATTTTTTTGGGTTTCCGAGATAAATGTTTTTCGACTTCCCACAAATTTTTCAAAAGGGTCCCCGAATTTTGCCCCCTCCCCCACCCCATGGTCCCCATCGGTTTTCCCTTGGGTTTTAAACCACTGCCAGGGTCCAAATCCCTTTTCTAAAAACTTCACTTTTTTTTCCAAGGGTTTTTTTCCATTTAAACTCACCCCATTGACTTGACCCCAACCCCACTGTACCTAATTTAACCCTTTCCCCTTATTCACTTTACCCCTTAACTTTTTCTTTTTAACCCCTTTTCCCAAAATCAGTCAAACCCGCTTCTGCAGTTTTTTCACATGAATCAGCCCCCAGGGCTGTATCATCAGCGAACAAAAAACTGACTCAAATTTTTCAAGCTCTCTTTACCCCAACAGACTTCATTTCTTTCCCTCTTTCCAAAACTCTTGCTTTTACCTCCCCAACAAAACCCCCTCCATAAACATTTTTAAACAACCATGGAGACATCACACCACCCCTGCCGCAAAACTACATTCATCTATATTTTTTTTTTTTTTTTTTTTTTTATACTCGTCGCTGTCTCCCTCTGGTTTTGCGAGGTAGCGCAAAGGCAACAGACGAAAGAAATGCCCACCACCCCAAACAAATGTACATACACATCGTCCACACCCGCAAACTATACATACCTACACAGCTTTCCATGGTTTACCCCGGGACCTTCCACATGCCTTGATTTCAATCACTGACAGACGTCAACCCCTGTATACCACATGCTCCAAAATTTACTCTATTCTTGCCATCCTTTCACCCTCCTGCTGTTCAGGCCCCGATCACACAAAATCCTTTTCATTCCATCTTTCCACCTCCATTTTGGTCTACCTCGCTCTCCTCGTTCCCTCCACTCTCCGACACATATATCCTCTTGGTCAATCTTTCCTCACTCATTCTCTCCATGTGCCCAAACCATTTCAAAACACCCTCTTCTGCTCTCTCAACCACGCTCTTTTTATTTCCACACATCTCTCTTACCCTTACGTTACTTACTCGATCAAACCACCTCACACCACACATTGTCCTCAAACATCTCATTTCCAGCACATCCATCCTCCTGCGCACAACTCTATCCATAGCCCACGCCTCGCAACCATACAACATTGTTGGAACCACTATTCCTTCAAACATACCCATTTTTGCTTTCCGAGATAATGTTCTCGACTTCCACACATTTTTCAAGGCTCCCAAAATTTTCGCCCCCTCCCCCACCCTATGATCCACTTCCGCTTCCATGGTTCCATCCGCTGACAGATCCACTCCCAGATATCTAAAACACTTCACTTCCTCCAGTTTTTCTCCATTCAAACTCACCTCCCAATTGACTTGACCCTCAACCCTACTGTACCTAATAACCTTGCTCTTTTTTCACATTTACTTTTAAACTTTCTTCTTCCACACACATTACCAAACCCCGTCACCAGCTTCTGCAGTTTCTCACATGAATCCGCCACCAGCGCTGTACCCCTTTCAGCGGAACAACAACGACTAAATTTCCAAAGCTCTCTCATCCCCAACAGACTTCATACTTGCCCCTCTTTCCAAAACTCTGCATTTACCTCCCTAACAACCCCATCCATAAACAAATAAACAACCATGAGACATCACACACCCCCGCGCAAAACCTACATTCACTGGGAAAAACCAATCACTTTTCCTCTCTTCCTACACTACACATCCTTAAAATCCCGTAAAAACTTTTCCAACTGCTTTTAACAACTTGCCTCCCACACCATAATTCTTAATACCTTCCACAAGCATCTCTATCAACTCCTATCATATGCCTTCTCCTCCAGATCCATAAATGCTACATACAAATCCATTTTCTTTCTAAGTATTTCTCACATACATTCTCGAAAGCAAACACCGGGTCCACAATCCCTACCACTTCTGAAACCCACGCTCTTCCCCAATCTGATGCTCTGTACATGCCTTCACCCTCCAATCAATACCCTCCCATATAATTTACCAGAATACTCAACAAACTTTACCTGGGGTAATTTGAGCACTCACTTTTAAACCCCTTTGCCTTTGTACAATGGCACAAATGCCCATTCCGCCAATCCTCAGCACCTTACCATGAGTCAACATACATTAAAAAAAAACCTTTAAACCCCAACCAGTCAAAAAATACAGTCACCCCCCTTTTTAAAAAATTTTCCACTGAAAATACCCCCCAAAACCTGCTCCCTTTGGCCGGCGTTCATCTTCCCAAAGCTTTTACTACCTCTTCCCTGTTTCCCCAAATCATTTCCCTAACCCTCTCACTTTGCACCCACCTCGCAAAAAAAACACCCTATATCTGCTCACTCTGTCATCAAACACATTCAACAAACCTTAAAAAACTCATTCCACCCTCCTTCTCACATCACCACACTTTTTATCCCCTCCCCTTTTAAACGCCCTTCACTGAAGTTCCTTTTTGCTCCCTTGTTTTAAACGCACCCTTTTTACTCCTTCCAGAACATCTTTTATCCCCTAAAATTACTGATATTCCCCCTCACCCCAACTCTCATTGCCCTTTTTTCACCTCTTGCACCTTTTCCTCTTGACCTCACTTTTCTCTTTCTTTTATACTTCTCTCCCCACTCAATGCATTTTTTCCCTGCAAAAATCGTCCAAATGCCCCCTCTCTTTTTTTTTCACTAATATTTACTTCTTCATCCCACCACTCCTACCCTTTCTAAACACACCCCCCCTCCCACTCTTCCCCATGCCACAACCCATTTTTTGGGCGCAATCCATCCCTGATTCCCTAAATACATCCATTCCTCCCCCACTACCCTTAAACTTCCTTTGTTCTCACCTTTTCCTTTCTGTAACACAGTCTTCCGGTATTCCCACACAGGCTCCTCCCAAGCTCATTTACTCTCACCACCTTCTTCACCCCAAACATTCACCCCTTCTTTTCTGAAAACCCATACTAACTTCACCTTAGCCTCCACAAGATAATGATCAACATCCCTCCAGTTGCACCTCTCAGCACATAACATCCAAAAGCCCTTTTTTTCTCGCAACGCCTGTCAATTAACACGTAATCCAATAAGCTCTCCCATCTCTCCTACTTCATAAGTATATTTAAAGTATATCCCCGCTTTTTAAACCAGTATTCCCAATCATCAGTCCTTTTTCAGCACATAAATCACAAGTTTCTTAACCATTTCCTTTTACAACACTGAACACCCCATGCATACCAATTATTCCCTCAACTGCCACATTACCACCTTTGCATTAAAATCACCCATCACTATAACCCGTCTCGTGCATAAAAAACCGCAACACCTCATAGCTGCTCCCAAAACACTTGCCCTCCCTGATCTTTTTTCTCATGCCCAGTGCAATTGCCCCCAATAACCCCCCACCCTCTCCATCAACTTTCAATTTTAACCCCTTTATAATTGAGAATTTACTTTTTACATTCTAACACATACTCCCACAACTCCTGTTTCAGGAGTAATTTTCTCCCTTCCCTGCTCTTGTTTCCCCTCACAAAACCCCTACTTCACTCCCCGAGACTTTTTCCCAAACCCCTCTTCCCCATTTACCCTTGAGCTTCGTTTCACTCAAGCCAAAACATAACACCAGGTTCCTTCCCCAAACATACTACCTATCTCTCCTTTTTTTTACATCTTTGGTTACATCCACACAACCCTTTAGGCACCCCACTCTGAGCCTTCGAGGGGGAAACACTCCCCGCTGACCCTTCTTTTGTTTCCAAATTTTTGAAAGTTAATACAAGGAGGGAAATAATAATTATATATTATATATAAAAATATATAATATTATAATTTAATTAATGGGTAAAGAAACTTTGATTTAATATCGAGAGGAATTAAGAGTTGATCATTACGTTGGACGAAATAAATTTTTTTGGGGCAAAAAAAGGAGTAATTTTTACAATTTAATAAGTACTTGGAAGGACACTTTTGAGGAATCCGGAAAGATGATACAGAATTGGAAAAGGGGAGAAAATGGAAGTAAAAAGGGGGGGGGAAAGTATTTAGAAACATATGTTCGCAAAAGTCTGGGCATGAGAAAGGGGGGAGGGGGGTTTTAAAAGGGTAGAGTGGTGGGGTAAGAAGTAAATTATTTGTGAAAGAGAAAGATAGGCATTTGGAAATTTTTGCAGGGGAAAAAAGCAATTTATGGAGATTTAAAAGAAAAAAAGGGGGTCAAGAAAAGGGGCAAAGTAAAAGAGGGGAAATGAATTGGGGGAAGAGTATCCCTTAAATTTTTTTGGGGAAAAAAAATGTTTTGGAAAAGTAAATAAATGCGTAAGACAAGGGGGGGAAAAGGAACCTTTAGTAACGCAATGGGGGGGTGATAACAAAGTGGTGATGGGGAAGGGATGGGTGAAATTTTACTTTTTTGAAGTTTTGATATAATGGGAGATAAAGGGGGTTTTGGTCGAGGTGGTTTGCAAGGAGGGGTTAGGGAAAAAAAGATTTGGTAAACGAAGGGTAGAAAAGCTTTGCGGAAATGAAAGCCGGGAAGGGAGCATTTGGATGTATTGTTGGAATTTATTAAAAAAAAGGGGGGACTGATTTTGACTGGTTGGTAAGGTTTTTTAAAAGTATGTATGACTATGTGAGGGCCTGAATGCGGAATCTGCATAGGCCATTAAAAGAAAGGGATAAATGAGTGCTCAAATTAAAGTATAGTTTGTTTTATAAAAAAAAAACCTTAATTAATGGGAGGGTATGATTAAGGTGAAGGCATGTACAGAGATCAGATTGGGGGAAAAGGGAGTTGGGTTTCAGAATGGGAGAGGATTTTGGATCAGTGTTTGGTTTGAAAATGTATGTGAGAAATACTTAAAAAAAATTTTATTTTTTAAAAATTTTGGAAAAAAGGGCCCTATGGGTAGATTTGGTGGTTTTGGAATTTGAAAAAAATATGGTGGGGGGAGGGAAGTTTTAAACAGTAAAAGTTTTTTTCAAAGGGTGTAGGCATGGTACGTGTAGAAAAGGAAAGTGATTGGTTCTCAGTGAAGTATTTTGGGCGGGGGGTGTGATTCCCAGGGTTTTTTAAATTTTGGGTTTATGGATGGGTTTAGAGGTAATGCAAGGGGTTTGGGAAAAAGAGGGAAAGTATAAAGTCTGTTGGGGGAAAGAGTTGGGGAAATGAGTCTTGTTTTCCCCTGATGATACAGCGCGGGTGCTGATTCATGGAAAAACTGCAGAAGGGTACTGAGTTTGGAAAAGGTGGTAAAAGAAATTTTAGAAAAGGAAAAAGGGCAAGGTTTTTAAAGTACAGTAGGTTGGGGGTAAATTTCCATTGGAGTAGTTTAATGGAGAAAAAGGAGAAAAAAAAGTGTTTAGATATCGGGGAGTGGATCGGGCGCGAGGGGAACCATGGAGGAATGGAATAGGGGGGGGGAGGGGGAAAATTCGGACCCCCCCCCTTGAAGAAGTTTGAAGTCGAGAACTTTAAATCTGGGAAAGAAAAATGGAAATGTTTGAAGAATATGTTCCCAAACAATGTTGTATGGTGCGGGGCTGGGCTATGATAGAGTTTGCGCAGAGGAGGGGATTGTTTGGAAATGAAAGTTTGAGGACAATGTTTGTGTGAGGTGGTTTGATCGAGAAAAGAAAACGAAGGGTAAGAATTGTGGAAATAAAAAGAGCGTGTTGGAAGCAGAAGGGGTTTTTTTGAAATGGTTGGCACAGGAGAGATAGGGGGAAAGATTGACCAAGGATTAGGGTTTTGGAGGTGAGGAACAGGAGAGGGGAGACCAAAATTTTGGAGGGGAAAAAAGGGAGTAAAAAAGATTTTGTTGATCGCCCTGAACAAGAGGGTAAAGGGAGAAAGGGAAAATAGAGAATTGACGATTGGTATACCGGGGTTTTGACGTCAGTCAGTGGATGATCAGGCATGTGAAATCTGGGTAAAAACCCTGAAAGCTTGTAGGTATAATATTTGCGTGTGGGACTATGTATACATGTGAAGGGGTGGTGGGCCATCTCGTCGGTTCCTGCGCTACTCCAAAAAACCCGGGGAAAAGGACAAGCAAAAAAAAAAAAAAAAAAAATATATAATAAATATATATATAATAAAATTATAAATTTTTTAAAATAAAAATTCTAAATAATATTAAAAGAAAATTAATTATAAAGGGGCGAAATGGGAGGATAACAAGTAGTGTGAGTGGAAGATGGGTTTAGTATTTTGAAGGTTTTGAATGGCTGATAAGTGGAGATAAAAGGGTGTTTTTTTTCGAGGTGGTTCAAAGTGGGGAGGTTAGGAAAATGATTTTAACAGAGACGAGTTTGTAAAGCTTGCGGAAGATGAAAGCCGCAAGGGAGCAGTTTTTTTGTATTGCGTGGAATTTAATAAAAAAGGGGTGAACTATTTGACTGGTTGGTAAGGTTATTAAATGTATGTATGACTCATGGTGAGGTGCCTGAGGATTGGCGGAATGCGTGCATAGTGCCATTGTACAAAGGCAAAGGGGATAAGAGTGAGTGCTCAAATTACAGAGGTATAAGTTTGTTGAGTATTCCTGGTAAATTATATGGGAGGGTATTGATTGAGAGGGTGAAGGCATGTACAGAGCATCAGATTGGGGAAGAGCAGTGTGGTTTCAGAAGTGGTAGAGGATGTGTGGATCAGGTGTTTGCTTTGAAGAATGTATGTGAGAAATACTTAGAAAAGCAAATGGATTTGTATGTAGCATTTATGGATCTGGAGAAGGCATATGATAGAGTTGATAGAGATGCTTTGTGGAAGGTATTAAGAATATATGGTGTGGGAGGAAAGTTGTTAGAAGCAGTGAAAAGTTTTTATCGAGGATGTAAGGCATGTGTACGTGTAGGAAGAGAGGAAAGTGAATGGTTCTCAGTGAATGTAGGTTTGTGGCAGGGGTGTGTGATGTCTCCATGGTTGTTTAATTTGTTTATGGATGGGGTTGTTAGGGATGTAAATGCAAGAGTTTTGGAAAGAGGGGCAAGTATGAAGTCTGTTGTGGATGAGAGAGCTTGGGAAGTGAGTCAGTTGTTGTTCGCTGATGATACAGCGCTGGTGGCTGATTCATGTGAGAAACTGCAGAAGCTGGTGACTGAGTTTGGAAAAGTGTGTGGAAGAAGAAAGTTAAGAGTAAATGTGAATAAGAGCAAGGTTATTAGGTACAGTAGGGTTGAGGGTCAAGTCAATTGGGAGGTGAGTTTGAATGGAGAAAAACTGGAGGAAGTGAAGTGTTTTAGATATCTGGGAGTGGATCTGGCAGCGGATGGAACCATGGAAGCGGAAGTGGATCATAGGGTGGGGGAGGGGGCGAAAATCCTGGGGGCCTTGAAGAATGTGTGGAAGTCGAGAACATTATCTCGGAAAGCAAAAATGGGTATGTTTGAAGGAATAGTGGTTCCAACAATGTTGTATGGTTGCGAGGCGTGGGCTATGGATAGAGTTGTGCGCAGGAGGATGGATGTGCTGGAAATGAGATGTTTGAGGACAATGTGTGGTGTGAGGTGGTTTGATCGAGTGAGTAACGTAAGGGTAAGAGAGATGTGTGGAAATAAAAAGAGCGTGGTTGAGAGAGCAGAAGAGGGTGTTTTGAAGTGGTTTGGGCACATGGAGAGGATGAGTGAGGAAAGATTGACCAAGAGGATATATGTGTCGGAGGTGGAGGGAACAAGGAGAAGAGGGAGACCAAATTGGAGGTGGAAAGATGGAGTGAAAAAGATTTTGTGTGATCGGGGCCTGAACATGCAGGAGGGTGAAAGGAGGGCAAGGAATAGAGTGAATTGGAGCGATGTGGTATACCGGGGTTGACGTGCTGTCAGTGGATTGAAGCAAGGCATGTGAAGCGTCTGGGGTAAACCATGGAAAGCTGTGTAGGTATGTATATTTGCGTGTGTGGACGTATGTATATACATGTGTATGGGGGGTTGGGCCATTTCTTTCGTCTGTTTCCTTGCGCTACCTCGCAAACGTAGGAGACAGCACCAAAGTATAATAAAAAAAAAAAAATAATATATATATTTATGTTTATTTATTTTGCTTTGTCGCTGTCTCCTGCGTTAGCTAGGTAACACAAGGAAACAGACAAAAGAATGGCCCAACCCACCCATATACACATGTATATACATACACATCCACACACACACATATACATACCTATACATCTCAATGTATACATATATATACACACACAGACTTTTTTATTTTTTTATTTTTTTATACTTCGCCATTTCTCACGTTAGCGAGGCAGTGTTAAGATCAGAGGACTGGGCCTTTGAGGGAATATCCTCACCTGGCCCCCTTCTCTGTTCCTTCTTTTGAAAAAAAAAAAAAATGAGAGGGGAGGATTTCCAGCCCCCTGTTCCCTTTCCCTTTTAGTCGCCTTCTGCGACACGCAGGGAATACGTGGGAAGTATTCTTTCTCCCCTATCCCTAGCGATAACACAGACATATATATATATATATATATATATATATATATATATATATATATATATATATATATATATATACACTGTATTATTGACTGGTTGGTAAGGTTATTTAATGTATGTATGACTCATGGTGAGGTGCCTGAGGATTGGCGGAATGCGTGCATAGTGCCATTGTACAAAGGCAAAGGGGATAAGAGTGAGTGCTCAAATTACAGAGGTATAAGTTTGTTGAGTATTCCTGGTAAATTATATGGGAGAGTATTGATTGAGAGGGTGAAGGCATGTACAGAGCATCAGATTGGGGAAGAGCAGTGTGGTTTCAGAAGTGGTAGAGGATGTGTGGATCAGGTGTTTGCTTTGAAGAATGTATGTGAGAAATACTTAGAAAAGCAAATGGATTTGTATGTAGCATTTATGGATCTGGAGAAGGCATATGATAGAGTTGATAGAGATGCTCTGTGGAAGGTATTAAGAATATATGGTGTGGGAGGAAAGTTGTTAGAAGCAGTGAAAAGTTTTTATCGAGGATGTAAGGCATGTGTAAGTGTAGGAAGAGAGGAAAGTGATTGGTTCTCAGTGAATGTAGGTTTGCGGCAGGGGTGTGTGATGTCTCCATGGTTGTTTAATTTGTTTATGGATGGGGTTGTTAGGGAGGTAAATGCAAGAGTTTTGGAAAGAGGGGCAAGTATGAAGTCTGTTGGGGATGAGAGAGCTTGGGAAGTGAGTCAGTTGTTGTTCGCTGATGATACAGCGCTGGTGGCTGATTCATGTGAGAAACTGCAGAAGCTGGTGACTGAGTTTGGTAAAGTGTGTGGAAGAAGAAAGTTAAGAGTAAATGTGAATAAGAGCAAGGTTATTAGGTACAGTAGGGTTGAGGGTCAAGTCAATTGGGAGGTGAGTTTGAATGGAGAAAAACTGGAGGAAGTGAAGTGTTTTAGATATCTGGGAGTGGATCTGGCAGCGGATGGAACCATGGAAGCAGAAGTGGATCATAGGGTGGGGGAGGGGGCGAAAATTCTGGGGGCCTTGAAGAATGTGTGGAAGTCGAGAACATTATCTCGGAAAGCAAAAATGGGTATGTTTGAAGGAATAGTGGTTCCAACAATGTTGTATGGTTGTGAGGCGTGGGCTATGGATAGAGTTGTGCGCAGGAGGATGGATGTGCTGGAAATGAGATGTTTGAGGACAATGTGTGGTGTGAGGTGGTTTGATCGAGTGAGTAACGTAAGGGTAAGAGAGATGTGTGGAAATAAAAAGAGCGTGGTTGAGAGAGCAGAAGAGGGTGTTTTGAAGTGGTTTGGGCACATGGAAAGAATGTGTGAGGAAAGATTGACCAAGAGGATATATGTGTCGGAGGTGGAGGGAACGAGGAGAAGAGGGAGACCACATTGGAGGTGGAAAGATGGAGTGAAAAAGATTTTGTGTGATCGGGGCCTGAACATGCAGGAGGGTGAAAGGAGGGCAAGGAATAGAGTGAATTGGAGCGATGTGGTATACCGGGGTTGACGTGCTGTCAGTGGATTGAATCAAGGCATGTGAAGCGTCTGGGGTAAACCATGGAAAGCTGTGTAGGTATGTATATTTGCGTGTGTGGACGTATGTATATACATGTGTATGGGGCGGGGTTGGGCCATTTCTTTCGTCTGTTTCCTTGCGCTACCTCGCAAACGCGGGAGACAGCGACAAAGTATAATAAAAAAAAAATATATATACACATGTACATAAGTCATACTGTCTGCCCTTATTCATTCCCATCGCCACCTCGCCACACATGAAATAACAACCCCCTCCCCCCTCGTGTGTGAGGTAGCGCTAGGAAAAGACAACAAAGGCCACATTCGTTCACACTCAGTCTCTAGCTGTCATGTAATAATGCACATATACATACATGCACATATCAACATATACATACATATATATACACAGACATATACATATATACACATATACATATTCATACTTGCTTGCCTTTTTGCATTCCTGTCACTGCACTGTTACACAGGAAATAGGATCCCCTCCCCAATTCAGCGAGGTAGAACCTGGTAAAGACAAAAAAGGCCACATTCGTTCATACCCAGGCTCTAGCTGCCATATGTAATGCACCAAAACCACTGCTTCCTATCCACATCAAGGCCCCAAAGACCTTTCCATGATCTACCCCAGATGCTTCACATGCCCTGGTTCAGTCCATTGACAGCACATCGACTCAGGTATACCACATCATTCCAGTTCACTCTATTCCTTGCACGCCTTTCACTCTTCTGCATGTTCAGGCCCCGATTGCTCAAAATCTTTTTCACTCCATCCTTCCACCTCCAATTTGATCTCCCACTTCTCTTTTTTCCCTCCATCTCTGACAGATGTATCCTTTTTGTCAACCTTTCCTCACTCATTCTCTCCTTATATTCAGACCATTTCAACACACTCTCTTCTGCTCTCTCAACCACACACTTTTTAGCACCACACATCTCTCTTACCCTTTCATTTCTTAAGTGATCAAACCACCTCACACCACATATTGTCCTCAAACATTTTATTTCCAACACATCCACCCTCCTCGACACAACCCTGTCTATAGCCCATGCTGTAGACAGGAACCACTATTCCTTCCCCCACTCCCTCACCCTATAACTCCCACTTTCATGGTTCCATTCCCTGCTACGTCCACATCCAGATATCTGTATCTCTTAATTATCTCCAGTTTTTCTCATTTCAGACTCACATGCCAACTGACTTGTCCCTCAACCCTGCTGAACCTAATCATCTTGCTCTTATTCACATCTATGTATACTAAACTTGATCATCATTTCCCACGTCAGGGAGGTAGCACCACCAGGAAATGGGTGAAAAAAGACCCATCCACTCATATACACACATAAATACATGCACATATACATACATATACATATCAACATTATCCCTGGGGATAGGGAGAAAGAATAACTTCCCTTGTATTTCCTGCGTATCATAAAAGGCAACTAAAACGGGAGAGAGCGGGAGGCTGGAAATCCTTCCCTCCAGTTTTTAATTTTTTCAAAAGAAGGAACAGAGAATGGGTCCAGTTGAGGATATTCCCTCTAAGGCTCAGTCCTCTGTTCTTAATGCTACCTCTTTAATGCGGGAAATGGCAAATATGAACGAAACATATCAACATATATACTTACACATACACATCCATAATGTGGCAGTTAAGGGTATAATTGGTGTACATGAGGTATTCAGTGTTGTGAATGGAATTGGTGAAGAGCTTGTGGATTTGTGTTCTGAAAAAAGACTAGTGATTAGAAATACCTGTTTAAAAAGAGAGATATACATAAGTATGTATGCTACCAATGGACTGAATCAGGGCATGTAAAACGTCTGGGGTAAACCATGGAAAGGTCTGTGGGGCCTGGATGTGAATAGGGCTGTGGTTTCAGTGCTTTACACCTGACAAGTAGACACTGAGTGTGAACGAATGTGGCCTTTTTGTGTATTTTCCTGACGCTACCTCACTGAAGCAGGGGGTAGCAATGCTGTTTCCTGTGGGGCGAGGTAGCAACAGGAATGGATGAAGGCAAGTCAGTATGAATATGTACATATGTATATTTGTATATGGCTCTGTATGTGTATGTATATGTCGATATGTATATGAGTGGATGGGCCATTCTTCTTTTGTTTCCTGGTGCTCCCTCACTGACAGGAAATGGCTGTCGAGTATGATGAATATTATAATAACGTATGCAAGTAGGAGAGATGGTCGAAGAGCATGTGTTAATTGTTACTCATGTAAAAGTGAGACTTTTTCATGTTAATGTGCTGCGAGGGGAAGCTGGTGGGATGTCTGATTACTATCTTAAGGAAGCAAAGATGAAGATTTGGAGAGGTTTTCAAAAAAGTGGTAAGAGTAAGTGAGTGTGGAAAAGAGACTGGTGTGAGGAAGTACCAGAAGAGATTGAGTGTAGAATAGCATAAGGTGAGAGCAAATGACGTGAGGGGAGTTGGTGAGGAATGGGATGTATTTAGGGAAGCAGTGATAGCATGTGCAAAAGATGCATGTGGCATGAGAAAGGTAGGAGGTGGGCAGATTGGAAAGGGAAGTGAATGGTGGAATGAAGAAGTGAAGTTGTTAGTGAAAGAGAGAAGAGACATTTGGATGATACTTACAGGGAAGGAGTGCAGATGATCGGGAGATGTATAAGAGAAAGCGGTAGGGGGTCAAGAGGAAACGTGCAAGGGTTGAAAAAGAGGGCAAATGAGAGTTGGGGTGAGAAAGTATCGTTAAACTTTAGGAAGAATAAAAGGATGTTTTGGAAGGAGGTAAATAATGTGCAAAAGACATAATAACAAATGGAACATAGGTGAAGGGGACAAGGGGGGAAGTGATGATAGGTAGTGATGAAGTGAGAAGATGGAGTGAGTATTTTGAAGGTTTGATGAATGTGTTTGATGATAGCGTGGCAGATGTAGGATGTTTTTGTTGGGGTGATGTGAGAAGTGGGAGGGCCATGGAGAATGGTTGGTTAAGAGAAGAGGTAGTGAACACTTTGTGGAAGATGAAATCTGGCAAGGTGGCAGGTTTGGATGGTATTGCAGAATTCATTTAGAAAGGGGGTGACTGTGTTGCTGATTGATTGGTAAGGATATACACCATGCAGGCATAGTGCTACTGTACAAAGGCGAAGGGATAAAGGTGAGTATTCATTCTACAGAGGCATTCATTTGTTGAGTATTCCTAGGAAATTATATGATAGGATATCGAGTGAGAGGGTGAAGGCATGTACAGAGCATCAGATTGGGGAGGAGCAGTGTGGTTTCAGAAGCGGTAGAGGATGTGTGGATCAGTTGTTTGCTTTGAAGAATGTGTGTGAGAAATATGTTTGTGAGTAGGAGAGATGGTCCAAGGGCATTATTAGATTACATATTAATTGATAGATGTGTAAAAGAGAGACTTTTAGATGTAAATGTGGAGGCTAAAGGTAAATATTTATAGATTTACAAAATAGAGGAGAGAATGTTAGGGAGAATAGAGTGGTGAGAAAGAGTGAGTTGGGAAAGGAGACTTGTGTGAAGAAACACTAAAAAAGATTGAGTGTAGAATGGCAAAAGGTGAGAGCAAATGAAGTGAGAGGAATGGGTGATCAGTGGGATGTATTTCGGGAAACAGTGATGGCATGTGTAAGAGATGCATGTGACATGAGAAGGGTGGGATGTGGGTGGATTTGGAAAGGGTAGTGAGTGGTAGGATGAAGAAGTAAATTGTTGGTGAAAGACAAGAGGCATGTGGACAGTACTTACAAGGAAGGAGTACAAATAACTGGGAGATGTATAAGAGAAAGTTGTAGGAGGCCAAGAGGAAGTTGCAAGGGTTGAAAAAGAGGGCAAATAAAAGGGGAGAATAAAAAAGATGTTTTGGGAGAACAAATGGGAACTCTGGTGAAGGGGGCAAGGGAGGAAAAGATAGTAGGTAGTGATGGAATGAGCATTTCAAGAGATTGGTAAATGTGTTTGATGATAGAGTGGCAGATGTATTGTGTTGTGGGAGGTTGATTTGCACAGTGAGAGTCAGGGAGAGTGGTTTGGTTAAGAGAGAAGAGGTGGTGAAAGCCTTGCGGGAGATGAAATCCAGCAAAGCAGCTGGAGTGGATAGCATTTTGGTTGAATTTATTAGAAAAGGGCATGACTGTACTGTTGATTGGTTGGTAAGGATATTCAGTGTGTGTATGGATCATAGTGAAGTGCCTGGGGATTGGCAGAATGCATGTATAGTACCATTGTACAAAGGCAAAAGTGAGTGTTCAAACTACAGAGATGTAAGTTTGTTGAGTATACCTAGAAAATTGTATGGGAAGATAGTGACAGAGAGGATGAAGGCATGTACAAAGCATGAGACTGGGGAGGATCAGTGTGGTTTCAGAAGTGACATAGGATGTGTGGATCAGGTTTTTACTTTGAAGAATGTATCCGAGGTATACTTCCAAAAACGGATGGATTTGTTTGTGGCATTTATGGATCTGGAGAAGGCATGTGGTAGGGTTGATAGAGATGCTTTGGGAAGGTCTTAAGAATGTATGGTGTGGAGGGTAAGCTGCTAGAAGCATTGAGAAGTTTTTATCAAGGGTGTAAGGCATGTGTATGAGTAGGAAAAGAGGAGAGTGATTGGTTTCCAGTGAAGGTTGCTCTGCAGCAGGGATGTGCAATTCCCCCATGGTTGTTCAATTTGTTTATGGATGGGGTGGTTAGGGAGGTAAATGCAAGAGTTTTGGAGAGAGGGGCAAGTACACAGTCTGTTAGGGATGAGATGGCCTGGGAAGTGAGTCAGTAGTTCACCATTCAGCACTGGTGGCTGATTCAAGTGAGAAACTGCAGAGGTTTGTGTTTAGAAAAGTGTGTGAAAGGAGAAAGGTGAGAGTAAATATGATTAAAAGCAAGGTTATTAGGTTCAGCAAGGTTAAGTGACAAGTTAGTTGGAATGTAAGTTTGAATGGAGAAAAATTGGGGAAGTGAAGTGTTTTGTGTATCTGGGAGTGGACTTAAAAGCAAATAAATCCATGGAAGTGGAAGTGAGTCATAGGGTTGGGGGAGGGGGAGAAGGTTCTGGGAACGATGAAGAATGTGTGGAAAGAGAGAACATTTTCCCATAGAGCAAATATGTATGTATGTTTGAAGGAATAGTAGTTCCAACAATATCATATGGTTGTGAGGCATGGGCTATAGATTGGGTTGTACGGAGGATGGTGGATGTGTTCAAAATGAAATGTTTGAGGCCAGTATGTGGTGTGAGATGGTTTGATCAAGTGAATAATGAAAGGGTAAGAGAGATGTGTGGAAATATAAAGTGTGGTTTTGAGAGCAGAGGAGGGTCTGTTGAAATGGTTTGGACTTATGGAAAGAATGATTGAGGAAAGATTGACAAAGAGGATATATGTTAGAGGTGGAGGGAACAAGTAGAAGCGGGAGACCAAAGCGGAGGTAGAAGGATGGAGTGACAAAGCCTTAGAGCGATTGGGGCTTGCACATACAGTAGGGTGAGAGGCATGCAAGGAATAGAGTGAATTGGAACAATGTGGTATACCGGGGTCAACATGCTGTCATCAGAATGAACCAGGGCATGTGAAATGTCTGGGTTAAACCATGGAAAGGTCTGTGGGGCCTGGATGTGGATATGGAGCTGTGGTTTTGGTGCTTGGTGCATTACACATGACAGCTAGAGACTGAGTGTGAACAAGTGTGGCCTTTTTTTTATCTTTTTTACTGTCACTACCTCACCAGGATAAAGGAGAAAGAACATTTCCCACATATTCCCTGCTTGTCATAGAAGGCAACTAAAAGAGGAGGGAGCAGGGGGCTGGAAATCCTCCCCTCCTGTTTTTTAATTTTCCAAAATAGGAAACAGAGAAGGGAGCCAAGTGAGGATATTCCCTCTTAAGGCTCATTCGTCTGTTCTTAACACTACCTCGCTAATGCAGGAAATGGCAGACATGTACAAAAAAAATTAGATATCTCCATCTATATATACTGTACACTTCTCAAACTTTTTTCGTTAGCCAGAACACCTTTCAAGTTTGCTTGATCCTTGCAGGACACCAAATTAGATTTTGCCAGTATTCTCATGTCATTGTCACTCATTTTCCACTGAAAGGAAGGAAATCAAAGATCATTCTGCATATAACAGTTCTTATGAAAGAGTCCTATGTTACTCAAGACCTCTTTTTAAAGGCTCCTGCAGCCTAAATCTACACTACTTCCAGTAGGAGGGAAATATGGACTCCTGTAGTTAGTTCTTTGGTGAGACTCTACTTCCAATAATACAGCCATGCCCATGCCTAAGGTGGCTTTTCACTTGCAGTGAACTTCTTACAGGCAGGGCCCAGTAACAAACATGGTGCCTTTATAATCTCATATATAATATCATGTATATTCCATTGATTTACAAAATATATTTTCATAGACAATTGCTGGTGTTTGCCAAGACATTGCATTAACAGTTATATTGTTTTAAGTGGAATCCGCCACAGCACAGTAGGGACATTTTTGTAGCACACTGGTTGCAAAGCAGTGTGGATATGTACAAATTGAGATTTCATGCCACAATTAAGTAAGTTCTGGGTAGGAGTATGGGAGGTAAAGCATGTGGGTGGTGAATTCTTGCACAGGACAAATAATATTCAGTTGCCCTCTCTGCATGATAGAGGTATTATAGTTTTCCTGTTTCTCCGTATATGTACAGTACATATCTTTACAGATGTTACTCAAAGACTATATATTTGTATTGTTTAAAACAATAAAAGCAAAATAATGATGGCTTCATCACTATACGAGGTAAGAACATCATTATGAAACAGCCTTGATGGCAGTACTATCCACTGTTATATATAATACTGATGGCATAGCAACTCACTTTGGACGTTACATGGCTAAAGTTACTTTTATACTGTTTTTTTTCTCTTGTTCTGTAAAGATGTTTTATACAACTTGAAAAAAATGTCATAATGGAGCAAAAAAAAATAATTAAAACAGAGAGAAAAGTTGGAAGGATATAATGTGTTTGGTTAAGTGAGAGTAGTTATTCTGCAGCTTTGGAGGCAATAGTAAGGATGTATTGCAGGTAGATCTTTCTATCTATCTACATATCTACATGTCTGACACCTGTTCCCTTTGGGAACTCCCATCAAGCAGGTGGCCACAGCAAAAGTCTCCACTTATCCCTATCCTTACATGGCTTCTTCTTATATACCATTCCATGCATTCTTCCACCATTTCTCTCCCTCTAGTGGTGTTCCACTCTGTTTCCCCATGTCACTGGAGGTTATCTTCTCACATCAACTCCTTTAATCACACTGTCATACATTTTGCTTGTAAGCTCCCCATTTTACATTATTTCCACATGTCCAACCCACCCCAAAGTATTTTGTTTATCCACTCTACCATTCCACAATTCATTACCCTTGTATTCCCTGCCATACCACATCTCTCATACACCTTATTTCTTTCTTCATTTCATTTCGTCATACCACGTGCTCCTCTCAAATAGCATATTTCCACAGCCTGGATTCTTGACCAATGTGACTCATTCCATGCCTATGTTTTGACTGCATAGATCAGAGTATTGACTATGTTCTTTAATCCTTTCTCCAGTTCCATACATACACCTCAATCCCCTACTGTTCTCTCCCTTATCTCTCCTTCCATATTGCCAAACTTACCCAAGATAGCCCCAAGTATTAACTTAATTTCTTTCACTTCTTCCAGTCTTCCCCCATATCCATTACACAGTTTAGTACACTTTCTTTCTTCCTGTAAGGTTTTGCAAAATCTATACTTTCACACTGTTTACTTCATTTTTACCTGCATTCACTCTCAGTCGCCTATGCTTAGGTAAAACATAAGTTATGAAACACACTTACAACTTTCTGCAGGTAGACAGATAATTATACACAGAAATTGTATATAAGCCTAAGAAAACATCAACAATGTGATTGTAAGTCTTTTGACATTATTTATATATCCACAGAATCGTTTAGAAGACTGGTTGTCAATGTTGCGCCTTGAGGAGTACACAGCTTCACTGAAGCAGCAGAATTACACCTCTGTAGAGCAAATGACACAGCTCACTTGGGAAGATCTGGAGGATATTGGCATTACTAAGTTGGGTCACCAGAAAAAGGTAAGTAGATTGGAGTGTCATGAATTAAAGTAACTACTGGTACTAAGTGGAAAGGGTAAATGATGAATAGAAAATACTTTACAGGGGAAAATCATGGAGTTTAACTTCAAATCTCTCATGAAACTGCAGCGTTTGTTGGCTGTCTTCCTGTTGCAGACTTTGAATCACCTAAATTTCCATTAATTTTTATGCCATATTTGTATGTATAATCGTCTTTAAGTAACTAACTTCAGCTTCATATACACATTATAAGTGTGATCAGTTAAAGAGATTCACTTGTTAGCTGATTTCATAGTTACAGTCAACTGAAATAAGAGGAATTTTTCAAGTAATACATTGAATTTAAAGTTTAAGAAACTTGATGGTGATGGTGTGACTAAGAGGTGAAAAGAACGGTGAAAAAGATGTACATATGTGCCATATATCTGCCAGTTAAATGGTCTTCTTTTGATTTTTTCACTATTGCATATTGCATTTAAAGACTTACTATCACTGTTAGTTAGGTTCATTGTTAAGTATCTGCAAATCCATTTTGTATATGCTGCTATCAGTATCTAGTTTTATCTTGCACCCCATATTTGTCCTGTGGCTAATACATTGTTGGCAAACTGTCATAGTGAATAAGTATAGGTTTCAGCATGATTGAAGTGATAAAAAATTTTACCCAGTACCCATTGAGTTTTTAACTATAGACCTCCAAGCCCACAATAAGGGAAGCTGCATTTCAGGAAAATAAAGAATTCACTGATAAAGCAAGTTTATCACCATTTTATCTTTGTTTAATATTGTAGTTTTTGATATATATCTCTTCCTTGCACCTAACTTGGCAGCCTCTCACAAATACAGGAACACAAAAGTAACAAAAATGTATTGATTTGCTGAGAAACGGTGTCCTCATAGTATTAGGTATTGCGTCCACAATCTTGAAGTCTATTCATGTTCTTGAAATTGTGCAGGTCATATGCTGAAGCTGCAAGGACAGGATCACGGATTGATTTGACTCAGATTTTATCATTTTACTGAGATTTTGATCTTGATTCCTGAAGTCATACATGTTTCTTATTCCTCCAGGAAGTTTCTTTCTGATTAAAGATTTGGCTAACTTGACTCAGCAAGATGGTGTCTTGTGTGTTAGTTGGGCTAGGTGTGACTTCACCAGTCAGTAACATTATTATTGTTTTACTTGTATTTCATGGCAGAATTTGAAGATCGCTTTGTCAACATCATTATCTGTCTAGCATCCACCCATTGTCATGAGTCATGCTTAACCTGCAATTTGGTCATCTTCTGTAAAGAAATTCATGCATTTGTTTTCTAGTATCTAAAGAATTTAAAGTATGGGACTTGTTTGTATTTTGTCCAAGTTAGGCTTGTTAAAAACGGTTTAACCTAGTACATGAGTACACCTTTGGCCATGGAACATAATGCAGATGTTTGTGGTATTTTCCAAACTATTTTGACCATCTTTTATATCAGTCTTATTAATTGTTGATCTGGAGGCACACATTTGTTTAATGTAACACCTTTTAAGTACTGTTTGTGTCTTATGAGGATTGCAGAATTACTTGGTGGTCTGTTATCCTTACAGGACTTTATGTTGCGTGATTTTTCCACAAGTTCAGTATTTCAGCACCTACCTTAGATATTTTTTGTTTCTTTGATGTTTGATTTTAGTGAAGATAGTTGATTGGTTATGATTGTTTTATTTTGCATTCTTTTCAATTACTGTGAAGAGAAGAATTTTGTTTTTTATATCTAATTTTCAGGTGTTGTCCCACTGGCAGTGAGCCATGTCCATGTGCTTGTTATTGTTTCAGATGTTGTTGATCCTTTTTGCTGGTTTTTTTTGTTTACTTGCTGGTGTTTCAGTCTGATGGTTTGATTACTTTTGGTGCTTTACTATTACCAGCATGTTTCACCTCTTAGACTGCATAATAATGATATAAGGTGAACAATACAGATTGATTTTCAGCTCAAAATGCAATGTGAAATTTGATGATAATGCGTTTTATCAGCATGATGGAAATGCAGTCACAGATATTGAAAATGTGATAGGATGATGACAGTCAGATTAACTGATCACTGGAGAGAAAAAACTCATCTCAGGGACAAGATGGAGTCCCTGCCATCTTCCTTATGAAGACAAAACCAGCAATAGCAAAACCAACGATTTCACTGATGAGGCAAAGTCTGCACAAAAACAAATTTGCAGACATTCACAAAATGGCATATATAACACCAATACACAAAGGAGGATCCAATCTTATAACTAAGCAGTACAGACCAGTTAAGTTCACTTCACATTAATTCCAGTCTGTGAAAGTGTGATAAAATGACTCATTAAGAACTACATTAACAAAGACCAACATGGATTTATACTAGGAAATAGTATGCATATCCCTGGGGTTAGGGGTTAGGGGATTAAGAATACTTCCCACGTATTCCCTGCGTGACGTAGAAGGCGACTAAAAGGGGAGGGAGCGGGGGGCTGGAAATCCTCCCCTCTCGTTTTTTTTTAATTTTCCAAAAGAAGGAACAGAGGGGGCCAGGTGAGGATATTCCAAAAAAGGCCCAGTCCTCTGTTCTTAACGCTACCTCACTAACACGGGAAATGGCGAATAGTTTAAAAGAAAAAAAGAAAGTATGCAAACCCAAATATTAGTCCTGTTCATTGATACTTGTGGAAGTTTGAGTCAAAGAAAATGAATGGATACAGTTTTCCTTGAATTTTCAAAGGCAGTTGAAAAAGTAAACCACCAAATTTTACTAGAGAAAGCATCTGAGCATAACAGAGACAGGCAGATCTGTTTGGCATGCAAAAAGTAGGAGGTAGGTAGGTGAGAAAGGCTAGTGAGTAATAGGATGATGAAGTTGAACTGCTACTGAATGAGAAAAGAATGGTTTATGGGCATTACTTTTAGGGAGCAAGGTTAAAAGGAAGGTACAGAGGCTGAAAAAGAGAGCAAATGAAAATCGGGATGAGTGACTATCAACAAACTTTAGGGAGAATAAGAAAATGTTTTGAAAGTTTAAGAAAAATGGAACAAATTGGGAGAATCAGTGGAGGTAAATGGGGAAGTGGTAACAGGTGTAGATGAGAAGAGAAGGAATGAGTAATTTAAAGGACTGTTGAATGTGTTTCATGATAAGGTGGTAGATTTAGAGTGTTTGGGTCATGGAAGTGTGCAAAGTGAGACAGTCATGGCAGGTAGTTTTGTGAAAAGAGGTGGTTAAGGCCTTGCATAAAATGAAATGTTTTTGAAGATTGGCAGAATGCCTGTATAGGGCAGTGCGAACAAAGGTGAATGTTCTAATTACAGAGATGTAAGTTTCTTGAGTGTACAGAGCATCAGATAGGGAAGAAGAGTGTGGTTTCAGGAGTCTTGAGGATGTTGATTAGGTGTTTGCTTTGAAGAATGTGTACAAGAAGTACGGATAAAGACAGGAGCTGTATGTCACAGTTGTTGGTCGAGAGAAAAGTATTTTGATGGGGTAGATAAATATCCCTTGTGGAAGGAGAAGGTGTTTTGGACATGTGGTGTGGAAGGATAAGTATTAGCAGTTGTGAGGAGCTTTATTCAAAAGGGTATAGCATGTGCCTGTGTAGATAGAGAAGAGAGTGAGTGGTTTCAGGTGAAGGCAAGTCTATGGTAGGAGTGAGTGATTTACCATGGGTGTTTAATTTGCTTATGGATGGGGTGATAAGGGAAGTCAGTGCTAGGTGTCTTGGAGTAAGGGGCAGCTATGCAGTCTGTTGGGGGTTGAGGGACCTGGAAGGTAAGTCAATTATTGTTTGCTGATGACATGGCGCTGGTGGTAGGTTTTGAGTAAACAGCAAAATTTGGTGATTGAGTTTACATGAGAAAGACTGACAACAGGAGTTCTGATTGGCCCACGACTGAGTCGTCTGATAGAAAGGAAAAAAAAAAAGGAGTTTAACTTGATAAGAAAATATAATTATGCTCAGCAGCTGTTCTCATTACTACAGTTATTAATACAGTTTATTTCTCGCGTTTTTCTCAGAGTATACCTAAATTTATGAAATATTTGTCTGAATGACTTTTGAAGATATTTATAGTCTTAGCATTCACAACATCTGATAGTAAATTTTACCAGTGCTCAACACACCTTTAGGAAAAGAAGCTTTTTTCCATGTCTTTACTACATCTTTTAGCTTTGATTTATATTCCATTTTTCCTGGTAACTGTATTTTCTTGTATTTGGAAAGATGTTCATGATTTTCTTTATTGAACTTGTTCAGAATTTTGACCTCTTGGATTAAGTTGCTACAAAGTTTCCGTTTTTGAAGGGAGAAGAGATCTGGTCGTTTTAGCCTGTCTTCGTATTGCAGATTTCTAAGGGATGGGATCAATTTTGTTGTGCATCTTTGTACTTGCTTAAACTTTTCCATCTTTTTTATAGTTTGGGGACCAAAACTAGACTGCATATTCAAGGTGTGGTCTTACTAGAGAATTATAAAGTGTGAGAATTGTTTCTGGTGTCTTGTAATCTATGTTCCTGGCTATGAAACCTAACATTTGGTTGCCTTTTTTACATGCTGCTTGACACTGTTTGCTGTACTTTAGATTGTTGCTAATGACAACGCCACGGTCCTTTTCTTCATTTACTTTAGTTAGAGAGTTTCCTAATAGTTTGTAGTTGTAATGTATATTCTTGTCTCCAAAGTGCATAACTTTACACTTGTGTACATTAAACTTGCTAATAAGTTCCCTATACTTCACTAATATTGCTTCTAATCTCCCATTGACTGCATTGTTCGTCCCCACCTGAACAACAAAAATCACATCTTTGGGATTGTTCGCTACTATGTCGTCAAACAAGTTCTTCCTATTTCTCCGTTTGACTATAGAGTCCCCAACCAGAATGATGCTATGATCATCCTCTACTTCATCTTCTAGTATGTTTAACCTGTTTTGAGTGGAGAGTTTGTTGCTTGTAGGTTTTTTGGTAATGCAGCAACAAGTTTTCCTCACAGGTTGGAAGGTGGAAGTATCCTCCAACTATGTCTCATCAACGGTGTAGGAGAATGTGGGAAAGGAGAAAGTTGATTGTAAGTGTGTATAAAAGCAAGGTTATTATCTGTAGCAGTGCAAAGAGACAGATTAGGTGAGGTGACTTTGAATGGAGAAAACTTGGAGAAAATGAAGGGAGTGGATGCAGCAGTGAATGGAACCATGGGAGCTGAGGTAGTCATAGGGAGTAGAAGGTCCTGGGTGCATTGGGAAATGTTTGAAAGAGAGGTTGCTATCTGTGAGGGCAAAGTTGGGTGTGTTTGAGGTTATAGTAGTCCTGACAGTGTTGTATTGATGAGAGGCATGTGCTATTAATGAAAATGTACAGAAGGGGGTGAATGTGTGTGAAATGAAGTATTTGAGGACAGTATGTGGTGTGAGGATGGGTTGTTTAAATAAGAAGTGAATGAGTAAGAGAGAGGTGTGGTAATAGGAAGAGTAAGGTTGGGAGAACTAAGAAGGGTTTGGTGAAATGGTTTGGATATACAGAGAGAATAAGTGAAGGGATGTTGTCAAAGAATCAGAAGTGGAGGGAATAAGGAGAAGGGGAAGACCAAATTGGAAATGAAAGGATGGAGTGATTAAGGTTTTAAATGCTTGGGTCCTGATCATTCAAGATTGTGAAAGGCATGCTTAGGATAGTGAATTGGAGTGATGTGCTCTACAGAGGTTGTAATCTGTTAAGAAATGGAAAGTAGAGATTAGGAAGAATAGTGAAGCATAAGGGATTATAAACAATAGGATGAAACTTTGGGAAAGGGAAGTGGTCTTGGTTACTGCAAAAACAATGGATATATAGAGCAGAGAAACATTTATAAGAAATAGGGTAGATAACTTAAATACTCAGATGGTATCTATGGAGGCTACATTAGAGGATAGTATTACTCTCTAGCTAGTTAGGAAGATATTTTGGCTTACTGTAGGAGTTCAGGCCAGGGACATCAGTGCCAGGAGTTCTGTTTTTAGAGTAATAGAAAAGAAATTGTTCTTTCCCATGGCTAAGATGGGAAGTCTGATGACATCTCAAACACTCTTGAAGATATGACTTTGACTGTCCTTTTGAGGACTAAGAACATAGCCAGTGATGGAATGGAGGAAAATATAGCAGTCTAGGGATCTCATTTACAAATTTAAGGAAAAGCCCTAGGAAGTTAGTTATATCAGGATTGCTACTCAAATATGAGGTAGGCTTCTAAACCCACAGTAGAATGCTGGGGATGGAGGTAGACTTCTGAACCCACAGTAGAATGCTGGGGATAAAGTGTAGAGTTGAGGTTATCTTTAGGGAGGAAGAAAATATTTTTTATATCAGTTTATGGGATAACACTTGACAACACATGACACTCTTCATAACTTCATATATTACTGTGATGAGTGCTTTGCACTAGCACCTGCAAAATCTTGTTTTAACTACCTCACCTTTGTTAAAATGCACTTGTATGGAAACCAATAGTTACTTAGTACCATTAGGTTTGTGAGATGTAGAATCATGCTTGGGATGATTGATTTGAAGAATAGAAAATACTGAAATATCTTATTTTTTCAGGTGATGCTGGCTATTAAACGTGCAAAAGACATAATGGCTGGGAAGAAGTTCACGAACACTCAAGACCCACGACAACAGTCCATTTATGGAACTCATGAAATTATGATTTCACGAGAATCATCTGAAGGTCGTGATCAGTATACCAGTGTTCCAGAGTTCCACACTTTTGCAGGTCCTCCTCATTATGGTAATGGAGAGCATAATCGGTTGAGTGGTCCTGCTGATTCTGGAGTTCATTATGGGGTACCAACTCATTATGCACCAGGTGTTCAGTATGGCCCAGTTCCCCCTCCACAAGCACATGTGCATCCCATGCCTCAGCATTCAGGACCTTTTCACCCATCTGGCCAGTTTAGTGCTCCACAAGGTCCCTCACCTCCAGGCTCAAAACTTCCAAATGGTCCACCTCATCCTCTTCTTGGGTCAAGTCAAGTCCAGTATCGGCCAGATGTGGTTGCTGTTCAGGTCAGATCAAGTGGCAGGGGACGTAGTATTGAGAGCTTAGAAGAGCCTATATATGGCACATATCAAACGTTCCACCCAGAGAGTAGAATGCCACTTATTCAGGGGCCTATGTCTCTTGGCAGTCTACCTCCAAGACCCTTCCCTCCAACAACACTGGGTTCATCACATCCACAGCGATCAATGGATGATGGTGATATTACCCCCACAAATGAGTATGCTAATAATTATGAGGGTGGTGGAACATTACCTAGACCTCGCACTGCCAATAAACTCCGACCAGTTGCCAAAGTTACTGCAAAAACACGTGTGGATATTCATGAGGTTCCACAATTTATTAAAGATGGAATGAATCTAAAGAAGCCATCCCAAGCAGAAGAAATTAATATGAAGGAACTAAACTTGAAAACTTTAAATCGTCAAAACTCAGAAAAAATGTATAATTCCAGTCAAGGTAGTGGAAGTACCAATAACACACCACAGGGAACACCTAAAAAAATTCCTCCACCTCCACCTCGTCGTTCAAACTCCATTAGTGAAACTTCTAAAGAAGCTGCATCACAAGAGAGTCAGTATGCGTATCTCCGACGGGGATTATCATATGGGTACATGGGTATCAAGAACAATTTGCAGCCAGATGTTACTCCAGATCTGCCACCTCCACCAGCACCACCTGATAGTGCTAATCATCAGCACCTTCCTGATGACTTTCCTCCACCACCACCTCCATTAACCTGCGTGACAATGGCCAGTTCTACACGTATTTCAGCCAGTTCAACAATTACTACTTCATCAATCACGAGCGATTCTATGACCACATCACAGACTTCCACAACCTCATCAGAAGATGATGTGTCGTCAGGATTTCGACCGAGACGAAATGACTCCAATGCTAGTTTTAAGGTAAATAGCATTCTAGATTTAGTTTTCATATTGTAAATTGTAGATTGTAACTTAAACCTACTCCTTTTCTTTATTATTTATTTATTATGACTCCAGGACCATATTCTCTGAAAGAGTCCTGGTGTTACAGAAGGCATTTCTAAATTTTCCTGCACTGCAAAGCTGCACTACCTCTAGTAGCAGGGAGATGCAGACTCTTTTGTAGTGAGAAATTCTTTAATGAGCCTGTACTTCATAAGATACAGCATCATCTAACGTGACTTTTTTCTTGCAGGTAGAGCCTGGTAATACCACTCCTGTCATTGTAAACTATATACAGCACTGCTAGAAACAGAGTTTTCAGTGTTACTTGCAGAGAGCACCTAAAAATGTATGTGAATGCTTTTAGGGGTGCTGCATTTTCTCCATTCTCCTTTGTGTCACTGCCCTTGAGATAGGTAGTAGAGCAAATCAAGTTACTGCCTCTCGGAGGAAAAATCAACCTCAGTCACAGCTGCAGACATTTTAACAGGCTTTGATTAAGAATTTTATATAAAGAATAAAGCAAGTAAAACAGCATGTATACCTTTCTCCAAGCTGTGCATTGGATCTGCATACACTGTTGCTCTCACAAGAACATACTGCCATAGCATTTGACTCTTATGATGACCTTGCGAGAAGTATGCATAGGGTCATGATGGTATTTTTTGTTTCAGGGAGACCTTGATCCTTTTATTTCTACTGCACTTAGGATCAGATTTGTATACACTAATGAGGTACATAGTAATGTTGCCTACCCCATTTTATCTAGGAATTTTCACAGCCGTCAGTTACCCTACAAACACCACACTGGAAGGACTCTTATTGGAGCATGCAACTGGTGGCTGCGAGAATGATACCTGTGCATCTAGATGCTACAGTGTTGAAAACTCAATGACATAGGAAGACATGAGGTGCAATTTGATAAAAAGTAGTGGTTTAGAGGAATATGGTGATGTTCATTCTTTTCATATTTTCTTTGGGTCCTGTGATGACAATTAAGATGCATAAATAGTCTTATAACCAGTTTTTTTTTTTATGTTGGCTGAGAAGGTGTAGGCAACTGAGTTCCCTTACCATAGCTATCATATATATAGGGGATAAGGGAGAAGAAATACTTCCCACATAATCCTTGCATGTTGTAGAAAGTGACTAAAAGGGGAGGGAGCTGGGGGCTGGAAATCCTCCCCTCCTGTTTTTAATTTTCCGAAAGAAGGAACAGAGAAGGGGGCAAAGTGAGGATATTCCCTCTGTTCTTAACGATTCTTCGCTGACATGGGAAATGGCGAATATGTATGAAACAGAGAATTGGGCCAGGTGATGGTATTCCCTCAAGGCCCAGTCCTCTGTTCTTAACGCTACTCGCTAATGCGTGAAATGGAGTAGTTTGAAGGAAGGAAATATATATATATATATATATATATATATATAATTATTTCATTTTTTTATTATACTTTGTTGCTGTCTCCCGCGTTAGCGAGGTAGCGCAAGGAAACAGACAGGAGAATGGCCCAACCCACCCACATACACATGCATACACATGCACATGTACATACCTATACATTTCAACATATACATATATATATATACATACACAAACATACACATATATACACATGTACATCATTCATACCTGCTGCCTTCATTTATTCCCGTTGCCACCCCACCACACATGAAATGACAACCCCCTCCCCCCACATGTGCGTGAGGTAGCGCTAGGAAAAGAAAACAAAGGCCACATTCATTCACACTCAGTCTCTAGCTGTCATGTATAATGCACCGAAACCACAGCTCCCTTTCCACATCCAGGCCCCACAAAACTTTCCATGGTTTACCCCAGATGCTTCACATGCCTTGGTTCAATCCAGTGACCGCGTCGACCCTGGTATACCACATCATTTCATTTCACTATTCCTTGCACACCTTTTACCCTCCTGCGTGTTCAGGCCCCGATCGCTCAGAATCTTTTTCACTCCATCGTTCCACCTCCAATTTGGTCTCCCACTTCTCCTCGTTCCCTCCACCTCTGACACATATATCCTCTTTGTCAATCTCTCCTCACTCATTCTCTCCATGTGACCTAACCATTTCAAAACCCTCTTCTGCTCTCTCAACCACACTCTTTTTATTACCACACATTGCTGTATCATCAGCGAACAACAAATGACTCACTTCCGAAGCCCTCTCATCCACAACAGACTGCATATTTACCTCTCTCTCCAAAACTCTTGCATTCACCTCCCTAACAACCCCATCCATAAACAAATTAAACAACCATGGAGACATCACACACCTCTGCCACAAACTGACATTGACTGAGAACCAATCACTTTCCTCTCTTCTTACTCGCACACATATCTTATATCCTCAATAAAAACTTTTCACTCCTTCGAGCAACTTGCCTCCCATACCATATATTCTTAATACCTTCCACAGAGCATCTCTAACAACTCTATCGTATGGCTTCTCCAGATACATAAATGCTACATACAAATCCACTTGCTTCTCTAAGTATTTTTCACATACTTTCTTCAAAGTAAACACCTGATCCACACATCCTCTACCACTTCTGAAACCACACTGCTCTTCCCCAATCTGACGCTCTGTAGATACTTTCACCCTCTCGATAGATACCCTCCCATATGATTTCCCAGGAATACCCAACAAACTTATACCTGCATAATTTGAGCACACACCTTTATCCTCTTTGCCTTTGTACAATGGCACTATGCAAGCATTCCGCCAATCCTCAGGCACCTCACCATGAATCATACATATGTTAAACAACCTTACCAACCAGTCAACAATACAGCCACCCCCTTTTTTAATAAATTCCACTGCAATACCATCCAAACCTGCTGCCTTGCCGGCTTTCATCTTCCGCAAAGCTTTTACTACCTCTTCTCTATTTACTAAATCATATATACATACACGTCCACACACGCAAATATTCATACCTATACATCTCAACATATACATATATATACACACACAGACAAATACATACATACACATGTACATAATTGATACTGTCTGCCCTTATTAATTCCCATCGTAAAGGCCACATTCGTTCACACTCAGTCTCTAGCTGTCATGTAATAATGCACCGAAACCACAGCTTTCTTTCCACATCCAGGCCCCACAAAACTTTCCATGGTTTACCCCAGACGCTTCACATGCCCTGGTTCCATCCATTGACAGCACGTCGACCCCGGTATACCACATCGTTCCAATTCACTCTATTCCTTGCACGCCTTTCACCCTCCTGCATGTTTAGGCCCCGATCACTCAAAATCTTTTTCACTCCATCTTTCCACCTCCAATTTGGTCTCCCACTTCTCCTAATTCCCTCCACCTCTGACACATACATCCTCTTTGTCAATCTCTCCTCACTCATTCTCTCCATGTGACCAAACCATTTCAAAACACCCTCTTCTGCTCTCTCAGCCACACTCTTTTTATTACCACACATCTCTCTTACCCTGTTATTACTTGCTCGATCAAACTATCTCACACCACATACTGTCCTCAAACATCTCATTTCCAGCACATCCACCCTCCTGCGCACAACTCAATCCATAGCCCATGCCTCGCAACCATACAACATTGTTGGAACCACTATTCCTTCAAACATACCCATTTTTCCTTTCCAAGATAATGTTCTCGACTTCCATACATTCTTCAACGCTCCCAGGATTTTCGCCCCCTCCCCCAGCCTATGATTCACTTCCGCTTCCATGGTTCCATCCGCTGCCAAATCCACTCCCAGATATCTAAAATACTTCACTTCCTCCAGTTTTTCTCCATTCAAACTTGCCTACCAATTGACTTGACCCTCAACCCTACTGTACCTGATAACCTTGCTCTTATTCACATTTACTCTCAACTTTCTTCTTTCACACACTTTACCAAACTCAGTCACCAGCTTCTGCAGTTTCTCACATGAATCAGCCACCAGCGCTGTATCATCAGCGAACAACAACTGACTCACTTCTCAAGCTCTCTCATCCACAATAGACTGCATACTTGCCCCCCTTTCCAAAACTCTTGCATTCACCTCCCTAACAATCCCATCCATATAGAAATTAAACAACCATGGAGACATCACACACCCCTGCCACAAACCTACATTCACTGAGAACCAATCACTTTCCTCTCTTCCTACACATACACATGCCTTACATATCTGTGTATGTATACGTTGAAATGTATAGGTGTGTTTATGTGAGTGAGTTGGGCCATTCTTTCATCTGTTTCCTTGCACTATCTCACTAACGTGGGAGACAGAAACAAAGTATAATGAATAGATAAATAAATAGATAAGTATTCCTATGAGTCCACGGGGAAAATGAAACACGAAAAGTTCCCAAGTGCACTTTCGTGTAATAGTCAAATCATCAGGGGAGACACAAGAGAGAAATATAACAGTCAGTTGATATACAATCACATGTTGGACAATCGTATGTTTACCAAATGGCGTCCTAGCTTCGTCTCTTCGATGTATATCAACTGACTGTTATATTTCTCTCTTGTGTCTCCCCTGATGATGTGATTATTGCACGAAAGTGCACTTGGGAACTTTTCTTGTTTCATTTTCCCCGTGGACTCATAGGAATATCTTGATCACGTGCAAAATTGTGATCCTTTCCAACATAGATAAGTATATGTATGTGGTATGAGAAAGATGGGAGGTGGGCAGATTAGAAAGGGTAGTGAGTGGTGGGATGAAGAAGTAAGATTGTTAGTGAAAGAGAAGAGAGAGGCTTTTGGACAATTTTTGTAGGGAAATAGTGCAAATGACTAGGAGATGTATAAAAGTAAGAGACAAGAGGTCAAGAGAAAGGTGCAAGAGGTGAAAAAGAGGGCAAGTGAAAGTTGGGGGGAGAGAGTATCATTAGATTTTAGGGAGAATATAAAGATGTTTTGGATGGAGGTAAATAAAGCTCGTAAGACAAGAGAACAAATGGGAACATTGGTGAAGCGAGCAGGTGGAAAGGTAGTAACATGTAGTGGTGAAGTGAGAGGAAGATGGAGTGAGAATTTTAGAGGTTTATTGAATGTGTCTGATGATAGAGTGGCAGATATAGGTTGTTTTGGTCGAGGTGGTGTGCAGAGTGAGAGGGTCAGGGAGAATGATTTGGTAAACAGAGAAGAGGTAGTGAAAGCTTTGCAAAAGATGAAAGCCAGGAAGCCTGCGGGTTTGGATGGTATTGCTGTGGAATTTATTAAAAAAGGGGGCAACTGTGTTCTTGACTGGTTAGTAAGGATATTCAGTGTATGTATGGTTCATGGTGAAGTGCCTGAGGATTAGCGGAAATGCATGCATAGTGCCATTGTACAAAGACAAAAGGGGATAAAGGTGAGTGTTCAAATTACAGAGATATAAGTTTGTTGAGTATTCCTGGGAAATTATATGGGAGGGTATTGATTGAGAGGGCGAAGGCATGTACAGAGCATCAGATTGGGGAAGAGCAGTGTGGTTTCAGAAGTGGTAGAGGATGTGTAGATCAGGTGTTTGCTTTGAGGAATGTACGTGGAAAATACTTAAAAAACAGATGGATTTGTATGTAGCATATATGGATCTGGAGAAAGCATATGATAGAGTTGATAGAGATGCTATGTGGAAGGTATTAAGAGTATAAGGTGTGGGAGGTAAGATGCTAGAAGCAGTGAAAAGTATTTATTGAGGACGTAAGGCATATGTACGAGTAGGAAGAGAGGAAAGTGATTGGTTCCCAGTGAAAGTCAGTTTGCAGCAGGGGTGTGTAATGTCTCCATGGGTGTTGAACTTGTTTATGGATGTGGTTGTTAGGGAGGTGAATGCAAGAGTTTTGGTGAGAGGGGCAAGTGTGCAGTCTGTTGTCGATGAGGGGGCTTGGGAAGTGAGTCAGTTGTTGTTCGCTGATGATATAGCGCTGGTGGCTGATTTGTGTGAGAAACTGCAGAAGTTGGTGAATGAGTTTGGTAAAGTGTGTAAAAGAAGAAAGCTGAGAGTAATTGTGAATAAGATCAAGGTTATTAGGTTCAGTAGGGTTTGAGCGACAAGTAAATTGGGAGGTAAGTTTGAATGGAGAAGAACTGGAGGAAGTGAAGTGTTTTAGATATCTGGGAGTGGATTTGGCAGTGGATGGAACCATGGAGGCAGAGGTGAGTCACAGGGTGGGGTAGGGAGTGAAGGTTCTGGGAGCATTGAAGAATGTGTAGAAGGCGAGAACGTTATCTCGGAGAGCAAAAATGGGTATGTTTGAAGGAATAGTGGTTCCAACAATGTTTTATGGATGTGAGGCATGGGCTATGGATAGGGTTGTGCAGAGGAGGATGGCTGTGTTGGAAATGAGATGTTTCAGGACAGTATATGGTCTGAGGTGGTTTGATCAAGTAAGTAATGAAAGGGTAAGAGAGGTGTGTGGTAATAAGGAGTGTGGTTGAGAGAGCAGAAGAGGGTGTATTGACATGGTTTGGTCACATAGAGAGAATGAGTGAGGAAAGATTGAGAAAGAGGATATATGTGTCAGAGGCGGAGTGAACGAGGAGAAGTGGAAGACCAAATTGGAGGTGGAAGGATGGAGTGAAAAAGATTTTGAGCGATCGGGGCCTGAACATAGAGGAGGGTGAAAGGCATGCAAGGAATAGAGTGAAATGGAATGATGTGGTATACACGGGTCGATGTTCTGTCAATGGATTGAACCATGGCAAGTGAAGCGTCTGGGTTAAACCATATAAAGTTTTGTGGGGCCTGGATGTAGAAAGAGAGCTGTGGTTTCGGTGCATTACACATGACAGCTAGAGACTGAGTGTGAACGAATGTGGCTTTTGCTGTCTTTTCTTAGCGCTACCCTGTGCACATGTGGGGGAGGGAGGTGCCATTTCATGTGTGGCGGGGTGTCAGTGGGATTGGATGAAGGCAGCATGTGTAAATATGTGCATGTGTATATATTTATATGTCTCTGTATGTCGCGGGAGACAGCGACAAAGCAAAATAAATAAAAATAAATATACATTGAAATGTATAGGTATGTATATGTGCATGTGTGGGCATTTATGTATATACATGTGTATGTGGGTGGGTTGGGCCATTCTTTTGTATGTTTCCTTGTGCTAACGCCTGAGACAGCAACAAAGCATGATAAATGAATAAATGCATATAATATATGAAGTGTTTACAAGAGAACAAATGGGAACATCAGTGAAGTGAAAAGGAGGCTGAGTGAGTATTTTGAAGGTTTGTTGAATGTGTTTGATGACAGAGGGGCAGATATAGGATGTTTTGGTCGAGGTGGTGTGTGAAGTGCGAGGGTCAGGGAGAATGGTTTGGAGAATAGAGAAGAGGTAGTGAAAGTATTGCAGAAGATGAAAGCCAGCAAGGCGGTGGGCTTGGATGGTATTGCATTGGAATTTATTAAAAAAGTGGGTGACTGTGTAAGGATATTCATTGAATGTATGGTTCATGGTGAAATGCCTGAGGATTAGTGGAATGCATGCATATTGCTGTTGTACAAAGGGGAATGTTCAAATTACAGAGGTATATGTTTGTTGAGTATTCCCGGGAAATTATATGGGAGGATATTGATTGAAAAGGTAAAGGCATGTACAGAGCATCAGATTGGGGAAGAGCAGTGTGGTTTCAGAAGTGGTAGAGGATGTGTGGATCAGGTGTTTGCTTTGAAGAATGTGTGTGAGAAATACTAAGAAAACAGATGGATTTGTATGTAGCATTTATGGATCTGGAGAAGGCATATGATAAAGAGTTGAGAAGATGCTTTGTGGAAGGTATTAAGAGTATATGGTGTTGTAGGGAAGTTGCTAGAAGCAGTGACAAGTTTTTATCAAGGATGTAAGGCATGTGTACAAGTAGGAAGAGAGGAAAGTGATTGGTTCCCAGTGAATGTCGGTTTGTTGCAGGGGTGTGTGATGTCTCCTTGATTGTTTAATTTGTTTGTGGATGGGGTTGTTATGGAGAGGAATGCAAGAGTTTTGGAGAGAGGGGCAATTATGCAGTCTGTTGTAGATGAGAGGGCTTGGGAAGTGAATCAGTTGTTGTTCGCTGACGATACAGCTCTGGTGGATGATTCAAATGAGAAACTGCTGTTTGGTAAAGTGTGTGAAAGAAGGAAGCTGAGAGTAAATGTGAATAAGAGCAAGGTTATTAGGTTCAGTAGGGTTGAGGGACAAGTTAAATGGGAGATAAGTTTGAATGGAGAAAAACTGGAGGAAGTGAAGTCTTTTAAATATCTGGGAGTGGATTTAGCTACAGATGGAACCATGGATGCGGAAGTGAGTCACAGGGTGGGGGAGGGAGCGAAGGTTCTTGAAGCGTTGAAGAATGTTTGGAAGGCAAGAACGTTATCTCTGAGAGCAAAAATGGTTATGTTTGAAGGAATAGTGGTTCCAACAATGTTATTTGGTTGCGAGGCATGGACTATGGATAAGGTTGTGTAGTGGAGGGTGGATGTGTTGGAAATGAAATGTTTGAGGACAGTATGTGGTGTGAGGTGGTTTCATCATGTATGCAATGAAAGGGTAAATGTGATGTGTGGTAATAAAAAGAGTGTGGTTGAGAGAGCAGAAGAGGGTGTATTGAAATGGTTTGGTCACGTGGAGAGAATGAGTAAGGAAAGATTGACAAAGAGGATATATGTGACAGAGGTGGAGGGAAGGAGAAGCGGGAGACCAAAGTGGAGGTGGAAGGATGGAGTGAAAAAGATTTTGAGCAATCGGAGCCTGAACATACAAGAGGGTAAAAGGCATGCAAGGAATAGAGTGAATTGAAACAATATGGTATACCAGGGTCAACGTGCTGTCAGTGGATTGAACCAGGGCATGTGAAATATGTGGGGTAAACCATGGAAAGGTGTGTGGGGCCTGGATGTGGAAAGGGAGCTGTGGTTTTGGTGCATTGCGCATGACAGCTAGAGACTGAGTGTGAACAAATGTGGCCTTTTTGTCTTTTTCTGGCACTACCTTGCTTGAAGGGGTGGATCCTATCTCATATGTAGTGGGATGGTGACGAGAATGGATGAAGGCAGCATGTATGAAGTCGCCAGTGATATCAATGCAACAACAAGGACTCATCCACAAAATGGAAAAGATGTTGATGCTTTGGATGGACGATAGAATTCAAAGACGTGTAACGCTAAGCTTACTAACAATTTATGCAAAGGATGGAAGTCTTTTTGAGACTTTGAAGGAGTGAGCGGGATAGGCTTACATCAAGAACTTCACAGCAAGTCATGGTTGGTTCAATAGATTTAAAAGAAGATATAGGTCACATAACATTCAAGTCACAGATGAAGCAGCAAGTGCTGATGAAGGAGCTACCAAAAAGTCCATTGAAAGTTTGGATGAATCAATCCGTGAACTAAAGTGTCTTAAAAGATAAAATGAATCTACAAAATTTTATGATAAAGCTGGTCAATACATAACGAGATAATCATGATAGAAATTGGGTAGGATAAAAGAATGTTGTATAGGTATATGAATTCTACATGCCATGCTGACATACATCCAACTTATGTCCATTTTGAGATCCAACAGGTTGTTCAGAATGGAACTTGAATGTACGTCGGGGAGCATCTGTATATATTGATTGGCCATTTTCCATTTCTCTAAATCTGTGGATATCATTTATTAAGAGGCCAAACCTGCCCTTTTTTGCTTCCTTACTTAATGTACTCATCTGGGCAGAATAGGTGTGAGAGCTTATCTCTTTAGTAAGGTTTCTTTCCTAAACATTTACAATATAAGGTGCATTTCTTCTGATATGATCCCTAAATTCCTAGTCTTTACCATGTATTACTGATCCATGAGCATTTGTATACATTATTCTCAGTCTGAAACTCACAGTTGATCTGTCCTCAGAGTTGGCTGGGGTCTAATATCTTTTTGCCCCATGTTTTGTCTGCTATTTTTTCATCCTACTGTACCCCTCTGAATTCAGCTTTGTTTTTAAATTTCTTTGTCAGCCTTAAGACATCACCATAATTAGACATCCTCCTCTGTCTTGATTATAACCACCAATTCTTTTTTTTTCCTTTATCACTGAAACTGCACCTGGCAGTTCCGCAACTCCAAAAATCATTTAATGAACTTTTTTTTCCCAATTCCTCTTTGTATGATGCATGATCATACATTCCAACAGTAGTTAAAGATTTTTATCTCAACTTTCTGGTGGTTGGATTATTGAAAAATCTGACTTTGGTGCCATCCTCTTTATGGCTGTTTAATTGCTTTATTTCATCAGCCTGTGTTTCTGGCTTTCTGTATAACTCTCTTTTTGCTAACATGCACTGATCCTGTATGCTCTGTACTTTTCTAAACTTATATATATCTTCTACTGGGCCTTGAATTTTTGTGATTACTCCATATGTAATAGTGAATATTTTCCTATATGCAGCTTTGCTTAATCCCTTGGACTCGTGTGTTACAGTGTCCCCGGCGATTACTATTTGTGTGTTACGGAGAGAGTTTTACACTCACAATTGCCTGTCTCTTAATCTTTTATATATTTACCATGTACAGTCTTGTGTACACACACTCAGCCTGTGCCAGGTACCCATTTTATTGACCAGTTCATAGAGAAGGATCCGTATATGAGTGGACTGTGTCATAGAGAAGGATTCATATGTGAGTGGACTGTGTCATACAGAGGAATTCATGTGAGTGGACTGTGGACTGACTGCTGTGGCCAGGATTTGAATCTAAGTGGGTTTGATCCCAGGGAGTCCATGCATGCATGGCAGTCAGTAACACTAACCACTGTGTGTGTATGTATATGCACCAATCAGAAGAGGTTTTTGGAGTTATATTTTTATCATGTATGAATGCAAGTCCGGAAGTACCCGCAATGTGACTTGTTCATTTCCAGAATTGGGTTATCTGCCGATGTTGATGTTACTGATACACTGAGCATAATGGTCACTGCTGCAAGGGACTATCACTCAGTTGCTAAGTTGTAGTTACACTGTAAACATAGCTGCATCAAAGATTAGTTTACTGTCATTTGTTTAATGTGGTCTGAGGGTGAAAAAGGATCTGATTTTCACAGCTGAGCATGTATGAATGGAGCAGTCTTCAAAAATGGCTTTGCAAGTATTGCTGACAAAATGTTTAAGGTGCCTGACCTCCTCAGACATTGACAGCATCATTGATCAATCTTGTGCATTGCTTCTTAATGACATGAGGGTAGCAGATGATGAAGTTGGAACACCTTGAAGCAAACCTTGGCTCTACCTTTGAATTTCATGATGTTTGTAGAAAATGTGTTCCAGAGCAATTAACAGAACTGCATAAGCGTTACTGTTTAGACATCTGTATGCAGCATTTGGATCATCATGATAATGAAGGACTTTAGCTTACGAACTGTATTTTCAGTGGGGGCAAGATTTGGATCCGTCATTACAATCTAGAAAGCATATACCAAGGAATTCATCAAAAACACACATTGCCTCTTCCTTCAAAGATGCTCAACACTCAACCATCTGCTGGTAAAGTTATGCTTACAGTGCTCTGGGATTCCCAAGGTCCAACTTTTGAACACTTATCAAGACATGGGAATCATGGTAACCATTGCAGGATATACCAACATGTTGCATACTTATAGTCAACTGAAGCTAGCAATTTAGGCAGAATGTAAGGGAAAGCTGTCATCAGATGTTCTATTGTTGTATGACAATGCCTTCCCTCATACTGCTCACCATACCACAGAATCCCTTTAGCAGCAAACCATATACCCCTGATCTTGTTGCATTGGATTATCATTTGGAAAAGCTATGAGAGGTTATCAAGTTGTCACCGATGACAAAATGCATCTGTGGCTTCATGCACAGCCAAATACCATTTTTGCTGATGGCATTCAAAACTTTGTGTGCTGCTGGACCAAGCACATTGAAAAGCAGGTTGATCATATTGAAAAATAAGATCCATACCAAACTTGTAGTAATTGTGAAATAAAATTGAATTGACCTTGTATATATATGCCAGTGGTTAGCATCAATGACCAGGAGTCAGCACGGGGTTGGACATGCATATATAATTATATATCCTCAACATGGAAGCTAGCCTACCTTCAACCCAAGTGTCATCCTTCTCTTGAGGCTGGTCAATAAATGGTTACCAGGCTTAGGTTGGGATGTGTGCACAAGTGTGTGCATAAATACATGGAAGTAAAGATGCAGTTCATATATACAAGGTTAAGAGACAGGGCAATGAGTGCAAAACTCTATCCATGTCAAACACATAATCACATAATGGTATTAACGGACTCCAAGAACACAATGTACTCATAATCCTCATCCAAGAAACCAGGCATGCTTCCAGATCCACCCTTTCTCTTTTCTTGTTACTACAAACTCAAGACATGCTGTCACATTAATGAATAAGGGCATATGAAGCAGTCATTGAGCTTGATTAGTGGTGGTTGGACCTTTTTTTGTTGCATGGTTCATGGCACCTGGAGTGTGGATGAGCATATGATGTCATTTAGATGGCTGTAAAGTTACCCTTAACTAAATGGTATATTTTTGTCCAAATTTCATATATACTTCTAATGGCATCTGTTCTTGAGTAATGACTCATCCTGTTTTTTTCTTTAACAGTCTACCTCCAGCACTGATTCTGAATCCCTACCATTTGCAAATGAAAATGCTGGGACTATCAAGCAGCGAGCCTGCCGTCCTCATCCAGGGTTGAGTGTGCTGGATAGTCGGAATTCTCCACATTCCTCTCCACGTTCCTCCCCAGCGCTGCGTCGGAAAGAAACGCAGCCTCCTCTTCGACCAAACCCTGTGGCTGCTACAGATTCTTCTACTGTCCAGTTGACAAAGTCAAATTCAAGGTATTACTATTCTTCTTTCAGAAGATTCTGGGTATGTGTTTCTGCTGTTAAATTTTTTCACATATGATACCTCTGAGCCTTTCATTTTTTGTCTAAGGAAAAATTGTCAGGGAAGAATATATTTCTGCCATCATAAGTGTGGATTTTATATTTTAGCAGTGATGAACTATAGGGATATTATACAAAAAGAACCACCTCAAAAACTTTCTTCAATTATGAATTGTCTTTCTTTAGCCAAGTCCTTTTATTGGGGTGTTAAGTAGTGTAGAAGCATGTTTGTATATTTTTTACTAAATGGTATTCTTCCTTCCATACATTTCAGCATATTACAGGTTCATATTGATGGTGCACTTGCACAGTTCATGCATTATTTATGCATCTGCTGAATCATTTCAAAAATTCCTTTTTAAAGTTTTCAAATGTTTTCGGTGATTCTAGTCACATTAAGATGTGAGATCAATAAGATTAGACAAACACTCTGCATGAGTGCTATGTTCAAAAATTTTTTGCTGAATATGTTGGATATGTTTATGGATGTTCCTCTTGTATCACTGTATTTTCTTGGTGTTTCTTTTATGCAGCATTCTTGAGTAAATGATACAAAACTACAGAAAATGAGAAAATATGGAAATGGCATTCCTGAACTCCTCCAGGAAAGGTTGACAAGGAGGATATATGTGTCAGAGGTGGAGGGAACAAGGAGAAGCGGGAGACCAAATTGGAAGTGGAAGGATGGAGTGAAAAAGATTTTGAGAGATTGGGGCCTTAACATGCAGGAGGGTGAGAGGCATGCAAGGAATAGAGTGAATTAGAACGATGTGGTGTACCGGGGTCGATGTGCTGTCCGTGGACTGAGCTAGGGCATGTGAAACGTGTGGGTTAAACCATGGAAAGGCCTGTGTTGCAGGGGGCTGGAAATCCTCCCCTTCCGTTTTTTTTTATTTTCCAGGGAGTATCATTAATATTTAGGGAGAATAAAAGATGTCTTGGAAGGAGGTAAATAATTTGCAAAAGACAAGAGAACAAATTGGTGAAGCGTCTGGGGTAAACCATGGAAAGATTTGTGGGGCCAGGATGTGGAAAGGGAGCTGTGGTTTCGGTGCATTACACATGACAGGTAGAGACTGAGTGTGAATGAATTTGGCCTTTGTTGTCTTTTCCTAGCGCTTCCTCGTGTGGGGAGTTGCCATTTCATGAGTGGCAGGGGTGGCGACAGGAATGGATGAAGGCAGCAAGTATGAATATGTACATGTGTATATATGCATATGTCTACATATGTATACGTTGAAATTTATAGGTATGTATCTTTGAGTGTGTAGATGTTTATATTAATACATTTGTATGTGGGTGGGTTGGTCCATTCTTTCATCTATTTCCTTGTGCTACCTCACTAACGCAGGAGATAGCGACTAAGGGTGATAAAAAAAAAGTATATGGGAGGTGGGCAGATTAGAAAGGGTAGTGAGTGTTTGGATGGATAAATAAGATTGTTAGTGAAAGAGAGGAGAGAGGCATTTGGATGATATTTGCAGGGAAATAGTGCAAATGAATTGGAAATGTGTAAAAGAAAGATGCAAGAGGTCAAGAGAAAGGTGCAACAGGTGAAAAAGAGGGTAAATGAGAGTTGGGGTGAGAGAGTATCATTACATTTTAGGGAAAATAAAAAGAGGTTTGGAAGGAGGTGAATAAAGTGCATAAGACAAGAGAACAAATGGGAACATTGGTGAAGGGGGCTAATGGGGAGGTTATAACAAGTAGTGGTGAAGTGAGAAGGAGATAGAGTGAGTAGTTTGAAGGTATATTAAATGTGTTAGATGAGAGAGTGGCAGATATAGGGTGTTTTGGTCGAGGTGATGTGCAAAATGAGAGGGTCTGAGAGAATGGTTTAGTAAACTGAGAAGAGGTAGTGAAAACTTTGTGGAAGATGAAAGCCAGCAAGGCTGCGGGTTTGGATGGTATTGCAGTGGAATATATTAAAAAAGGGGGTGACTGTTGTTGACTAGTTGGTGAGGTTATTCAATGTGTGTATGGTTCATAGTGAAGTGCCTGAGGATTGGCAAAGGGGATAGGTGAGTGCTCAAATTACAGAGGTATAAGTTTGTTGAGTATTCCTGGGAAATTATAGGGGACAGTATTGATTGAGAGGTTAAAGGCATGTACAGTGCATCAGATTGGGGAAGAGCAGTGTGGTTTCAGAAGTGGTAGAGGATGTGTGGATCAGGTGTTTGCTTTGAAGAATATATGTGAGAAATACTAAGAAAAACAGATGGATTTGTATGTAGCATTTATGGATCTGGAGAAGGCATATGATAGAGTTGATAGAGATGCTATGTGGAAGGTATTAAGAGTGTATGGTGTGGGAAGTAAGTTGCTAGAAGCAGTGAAAAGTTTTTATCGAGGATGTAAGGCATGTGTACGAGTAGTGATTGGTTCCCAATGAATGTCGGTTTGCTGCAAGGGTGCATGATGTTGTGTCTCCATGGTTGTTTAATATGGGCAAGTATGCAGTCTGTTGTGGATGAGAGGGCTTGGGATGTGAGTCAGTTGTTGTTCGCTGATGATACAGTGCTGGTGGCTGATTCAGGTGAGAAACTGTAGAAGTTGGCGACTGAATTTGGTAAAGTGTGTGAAAGAAGAAAGCTGAGAGTAAATGTGAATAAGAGTAAGGTTATTAGGTTCCGTAGGGTTGAGAGACAAGTTAATTGGGAGGTAAGTTTGAATGGAGAAAAACTTGAGGAAGCGAAGTGTTTTAGATATCTGGGAGTGGATTTAGCAGTGGATACAACCATGTAAGTGGAAGTGAGTCACAGGGTGGTGGAAGGGGTGAAGGTACTGGGAGCGTTGAAAAATGTGTGGAAGGCAATAACATTATTTCGGCGAGCAAAAATGGGTATGTTTGAAGGAATAGTGGTTCCAACAATGAATAGTTGCGAGGCGTGGGCTATAGATTGGGTTGTGTAGAGGAGGGTGGTTTGATTGAGTAAGTAATGAAAGGGTAAGAGAGATGTGTGGTAATAAAAAGAGCGTGGTTTAGAGAGCAGAAGAGGGTGTATTGAAATGGTTTGGCCATATGGAGCGAATGAGTGAGGAAAGAATAACAAAGAGGATATATGAGTTAGAGGTGGAGGGAACGAGAAGCGGGAGACCAAATTGGAGGTGGAAGGATAAAGTGAAAAAGATTTTGAGTGATTAGGGCCTGAACATACAGGAGGGTGAAAGGCGTGCAAGGAATAGAGTGAATTGGGATGATGTGTTATGCCGGGGTCGACATGCTGTGAATGGATTGAACCAGGGCATGTGAAGCATCTGGGGTAAACAATGGAAAGTTTTGTGGGGCCTGGATGTGGAAAGGGAGCTGTGGTTTCAATGCATTACACATGGCAGCTAGAGACTGAGTGTGAACAAATGTGGCCTTTGCTGTCTTTTCCTGGCACTACCTAGTGCAGGGGGATGGGGTGCCATTTCATGTGCATTATACATGACAGCTAGAGACTGAGTGTGAACGAATATGGCCTTTGTTGTCTTTTCCTAGCACTACCTCGCACACATGCAGGTGGAGGGGGGTGTCATTTCATGTGTGGCGGGGTGGTGACGGGAATGAATAAAGGCAGCAATTATGAACTATGTACATGTGTATATATGTATATGTCTGTTGGAAATGTATAGGTATGTATATGTGCATGTGTGGACATGTATGTATATATATGTGTATGTGGGTGGGTTAGGCCATTCTTTCGTCTGTTTCCTTGCGCTACCTCGCTAACGCAGGAAACAGCGACAAAGTATAATAAATAGATAAATAAATTATATATATATATATATATATATATATATATATATATATATATATGTACAAAGGCAAAGGGGATAAGAGTGAGTGCTCAAATTACAGAGGTATAAGTTTGTTGAGTATTCCTGGTAAATTATATGGGAGGGTATTGATTGAGAGGGTGAAGGCATGTACAGAGCATCAGATTGGGGAAGAGCAGTGTGGTTTCAGAAGTGGTAGAGGATGTGTGGATCAGGTGTTTGCTTTGAAGAATGTATGTGAGAAATACTTAGAAAAGCAAATGGATTTGTATGTAGCATTTATGGATCTGGAGAAGGCATATGATAGAGTTGATAGAGATGCTCTGTGGAAGGTATTAAGAATATATGGTGTGGGAGGAAAGTTGTTAGAAGCAGTGAAAAGTTTTTATCGAGGATGTAAGGCATGTGTACGTGTAGGAAGAGAGGAAAGTGATTGGTTCTCAGTGAATGTAGGTTTGCGGCAGGGGTGTGTGATGTCTCCAAGGTTGTTTAATTTGTTTATGGATGGGGTTGTTAGGGAGGTAAATGCAAGAGTTTTGGAAAGAAGGGCAAGTATGAAGTCTGTTGGGGATGAGAGAGCTTGGGAAGTGAGTCAGTTGTTGTTCGCTGATGATACAGCGCTGGTGGCTGATTCATGTGAGAAACTGCAGAAGCTGGTGACTGAGTTTGGTAAAGTGTGTGGAAGAAGAAAGTTAAGAGTAAATGTGAATAAGAGCAAGGTTATTAGGTACAGTAGGGTTGAGGGTCAAGTCAATTGGGAGGTGAGTTTGAATGGAGAAAAACTGGAGGAAGTGAAGTGTTTTAGATATCTGGGAGTGGATCTGGCAGCGGATGGGACCATGGAAGCGGAAGTGGATCATAGGGTGGGGGAGGGGGCGAAAATTCTGGGGGCCTTGAAGAATGTGTGGAAGTCGAGAACATTATCTCGGAAAGCAAAAATGGGTATGTTTGAAGGAATAGTGGTTCCAACAATGTTGTATGGTTGCGAGGTGTGGGCTATGGATAGAGTTGTGCGCAGGAGGATGGATGTGCTGGAAATGAGATGTTTGAGGACAATGTGTGGTGTGAGGTGGTTTGATCGAGTGAGTAACGTAAGGGTAAGAGAGATGTGTGGAAATAAAAAGAGCGTGGTTGAGAGAGCAGAAGAGGGTGTTTTAAAGTGGTTTGGGCACATGGAGAGGATGAGTGAGGAAAGATTGACCAAGAGGATATATGTGTCGGAAGTGGAGGGAGCAAGGAGAAGAGGGAGACCAAATTGGAGGTGGAAAGATGGAGTGAAAAAGATTTTGTGTGATCGGGGCCTGAACATGCAGGAGGGTGAAAGGAGGGCAAGGAATAGAGTGAATTGGAGCAATGTGGTATACCGGGGTTGACGTGCTGTCAGTGGATTGAATGAAGGCATGTGAAGCGTCTGGGGTAAACCATGGAAAGCTGTGTAGGTATGTATATTTGCGTGTGTGGACGTATGTATATACATGTGTATGGGGGGGGTTGGGCCATTTCTTTCGTCTGTTTCCTTGCGCTACCTCGCAAACGCAGGAGACAGCGACAAAGTATAAAAAAAAAAAAATATATATATATATATATATATATATATATATATATTTATTTATTTTGCTTTGTCGCTGTCTCCCGCGTTAGCCAGGTAGCACAAGGACACAGACGAAAGAATGGCCCAACCCACCCACATACACATGTATATACATACACGTCCACACGCACAAATATACATACCTATACATCTCAATGTACACATATATATACACACACAGACATATACATATATACACATGTGCATAATTCATACTGTCTGCCTTTATTTATTCCCATCGCCACCTCGCCATACATGGAATAACAACCCCCTCCCCCCTCATGTGTGCAAGGTAGCGCTAGGAAAAGAACAAAGGCCCCATTCGTTCACACTCAGTCTCTAGCTGTCATGTAATAATGCACCGAAACCACAGCTCCCTTTCCACATCCAGGCCCCACAGAACTTTCCATGGTTTACCCCAGACGCTTCACATGCCCTGGTTCAATCCATTGACAACACGTCGATGGTATTGCAGTGGAAGTTATTAAAAAAGGGGGTGACTGTATTGTTGACTGGTTGGTGAGGTTATTTAATGTATGTATGACTCATGGTGAGGTGCCTGAGGATTGGCAGAATGCGTGCATAGTGCCATTGTACAAAGGCAAAGGGGATAAGAGTGAGTGCTCAAATTACAGAGGTATAAGTTTGTTGAGTATTCCTGGTAAATTATATGGGAGGATATTGATTGAGAGGGTGAAGGCATGTACAGAGCATCAGATTGGGGAAGAGCAGTGTGGTTTCAGAAGTGGTAGAGGATGTGTGGATCAGGTGTTTGCTTTGAAGAATGTATGTGAGAAATACTTAGAAAAGCAAATGGATTTGTATGCAGCATTTATGGATCTGGAGAAGGCATATGATAGAGTTGATAGAGATGCTCTGTGGAAGGTATTAAGAATATATGGTGTGGGAGACAAGTTGTTAGAAGCAGTGAAAAGTTTTTATCGAGAATGTAAGGCATGTGTACGTGTAGGAAGAGAGGAAAGTGATTGGTTCTCAGTGAATGTAGGTTTGCGGCAGGGGTGTGTGATGTCTCCATGGTTGTTTAATTTGTTAATGGATGGGGTTGTTAGGGAGGTGAATGCAATAGTTTTGGAAAGAGGGGCAAGTATGAAGTCTGTTGGGGATGAGAGAGCTTGGGAAGTGAGTCAGTTGTTCGCTGATGATACAGCGCTGGTGGCTGATTCATGTGAGAAACTGCAGAAGCTGGTGACTGAGTTTGGTAAAGTGTGTGAAAGAAGAAAGTTAAGAGTAAATGTGAATAAGAGCAAGGTTATTAGGTACAGTAGGGTTGAGGGTCAAGTCAATTGGGAGGTGAGTTTGAATGGAGAAAACCTGGAGGAAGTGAAGTGTTTTAGATATCTGGGAGTGGATCTGGCAGCGGATGGAACCATGGAAGCGGAAGTGGATCATAGGGTGGGGGAGGGGGCGAAAATTCTGGGAGCCTTGAAGAATGTGTGGAAGTCGAGAACATTATCTCGGAAAGCAAAAATGGGTATGTTTGAAGGAATAGTGGTTCCAACAATGTTGTATGGTTGCGAGGCGTGGGCTATGGATAGAGTTGTGCGCAGGAGGATGGATGTGCTGGAAATGAGATGTTTGAGGACAATGTGTGGTGTGTGGTGGTTTGATCGAGTAAGTAACGTAAGGGTAAGAGAGATGTGTGGAAATAAAAAGAGCGTGGTTGAGAGAGCAGAAGAGGGTGTTTTGAAATGGTTCGGGCACATGGAGAGAATGAGTGAGGAAAGATTGACCAAGAGAATATATGTGTCGGAGGTGGAGGGAACGAGGAGAAGAGGGAGACCAAATTGGAGGTGGAAAGATGGAGTGAAAAAGATTTTGTATGATCGGGGCCTGAACATGCAGGAGGGTGTAAGGAGGGCAAGGAATAGAGTGAATTGGAGCGATGTGGTATACCGGGGTTGACGTGCTGTCATTGGATTGAATCAAGGCATGTGATGCGTCTGGGGTAAACCATGGAAAGCTGTGTAGGTATGTATATTTGCGTGTGTGGACGTATGTATATACATGTGTATGGGGGTGGGTTGGGCCATTTCTTTCGTCTGTTTCCTTGCGCTACCTCGCAAACGCGGGAGACAGCGGCAAAAAAAAAAAAAAAGAAAAAAAATATATATATATATATATATATATATATATATAATGCAAGGGTTTTGGAAAGAGGGTCAGGTATGAAGTCTGTTGGGGATGAGAGAGCTTGGGAAGTGAGTCAGTTGTTGTTCGCTGATGATACAGCACTGGTGGCTGATTCATGTGAGAAACTGCAGAAGCTGGTGACTGAGTTTGGTAAAGTGTGTGAAAGAAGAAAGTTAAGAGTAAATGTGAATAAGAGCAACGTAATTAGGTACAGTAGGGTTGAGGGCCAAGTCAATTGGGAGGTAAGTTTGAATGGAGAAAAACTGGAGGAAGCAAAGTGTTTTAGATATCTGGGAGTGGATCTGGCAGCGGATGGAACCATGGAAGTGGAAGTGGATCATAGGGTGGGGGAGGGGGCGAAAATCCTGGGAGCCTTGAAGAATGTGTGGAAGTCGAGAACATTATCTCGTAAAGCAAAAATGGGTATGTTTGAAGGAATAGTGGTTCCAACAATGTTGTATGGTTGCGAGGCGTGGGCTATGGATAGAGTTGTGCGCAGGAGGATGGATGTGCTGGAAATGAGATGTTTGAGGACATTGTGTGGTGTGAGGTGGTTTGATAGAGTAAGTAACGTAAGGGTAAGAGAGATGTGTGGAAATAAAAAGAGCGTGGTTGAGAGAGCAGAAGAGGGTGTTTTGAAATGGTTTGGGCACATGGAGAGAATGAGTGAGGAAAGATTGACCAAGAGGATATATGTGTCGGAGGTGGAGGGAACGAGGAGAAGTGGGAGACCAAATTGGAGGTGGAAAGATGGAGTGAAAAAGATTTTGTGTGATCGGGGCCTGAACATGCAGGAGGGTGAAAGGAGGGCAAGGAATAGAGTGAATTGGATCGATGTGCTATACCAGGGTTGACGTGCTGTCAGTGGATTGAATCAGGGCATGTGAAGCGTCTGGGGTAAACCATGGAAAGCTGTGTAGATATGTATATTTGCGTGTGTGGACGTATGTATATACATGTGTATGGGGGTGGGTTGGGCCATTTCTTTCGTCTGTTTCCTTGCGCTACCTCGCAAACGCGAGAGACAGCAAAAAAAAAAAATATATATATATATATATATATATATATATATATTATCCCTGGGGATAGGGGATTAAGAATACTTCCCACGTATTCCCTGCGTGTCGTAGAAGGCGACTAAAAGGGGAGGGAGCGGGGGGCTGGAAATCCTACCCTCTCGTTTTTTTTTTAATTTTCCAAAAGAAGGAACTGAGAATTGGGCCAGGTGAGGGTATTCCCTCAAAGGCCCAGTCCTCTGTTCTTAATGCTACCTCGCTAACGTGGGAAATGGCGAATAGTTTAAAAGAAAAGAAAAAAAAAAATATATATATATATATATATATATATATATATATATATATATATATATATATATATATACTATCCCTGGGGATAGGGGAGAAAGAATACTTCCCATGTATTCCCTGCGTGTCATAAAAGGCAACTAAAAGGGAAGGGAGCGGGGGGCTGGAAATCCTCCCCTCTCATTTTTGATTTTCCAAAGGAAGGAACAGGGAAGGGGGCCAAGTGGGGATTTTCCTCAAAGGCTCAGTCCTCTGTTCCTAAAGCTACCCCGCTACTGCGGGAAATGGCGAATAGTATGAAAAAAATATATATATATATATTTTTTTTTTTTTTTTTTTTTCCATACCATTCGCTATTTCCCGCGATAGCGAGGTAGCGTTAAGAACAGAGGACTGGGCCTTTGAGGGAATATCCTCACCTGGACCTCTCCTCTGTTCCTTCTTTTGGAAAAAAAAAAAAAAAACGAGAGGGGAGGATTTCCAGCCCCCCGCTCCCTTCCCTTTTAGTCGCCTTCTACGACACGCAGGGAATACGTGGGAAGTATTATATATATATATATATATATATATATATATATATATATATATATATATATATATATATTTTTTTTCAAACTATTCGCCATTTCCCGCATTAGCGAGGTAGCGTTAAGAACAGAGGACTGGGCCTTTTTCGGAATATCCTCACCTGGCCCCCTCTGTTCCTTCTTTTGGAAAATTAAAAAAAAAACGAGAGGGGAGGATTTCCAGCCCCCCGCTCCCTCCCCTTTTAGTCGCCTTCTACGACACGCAGGGAATACGTGGGAAGTATTCTTAATCCCCTATCCCCAGGGATAATATATATATATATATATATATATATATATATATATATATATATATATATATATATATATATATATATTATCCCTGGGGATAGGGGATTAAGAATACTTCCCACGTATTCCCTGCGTGTCGTAGAAGGCGACTAAAAGGGGAGGGAGCGGGGGGCTGGAAATCCTCCCCTCTCGTTTTTTTTTTTAATTTTCCAAAAGAAGGAACAGAGGGGGCCAGGTGAGGATATTCCAAAAGAGGCCCAGTCCTCTGTTCTTAACGCTACCTCGCCAACGCGGGAAATGGCAAATAGTTTAAAAGAAAAGAAAAGAAAAATATATATATATATATATATATATATATATATATATATATATATATATATGTTTTTTTCATACATATTCGCCATTTCCCACGTAAGCGAGGTAGCATTAAGAAGAGAGGACTGAGCCCTAAAGGGAATATCAGTACTTGGCCCCCTTCTCTATTCCCTCTTTTGTAAAATTATAAAACAGGAGGGGAGGATTTCCAGCCCCCTCCCCTTTTAGTCACCTTCTATGACACACAGGGAATACGTGGGAAGTGTTCTTTCTGCTCTTTCATGTATTTCACCATATCTTCAGACTTTTCCATTGTTTACCCCAATTGTTTCATGTGCTCTGGTTCAGTCTATTGATTGCATATCGCCACCAGTATACCACATCCTCCAGTTCACTGTGTTCCTCAAGCATGGTCAGGCCTCAATCACTCAAAATCATTTTCACTCCACCCTCCCCCTTCCAGTTTGTTCTCCTGCTTCTCCTTGTTCCCTCCACCTTTGACACCTACATCCTCTTTGTCAACCCTTCCTCACTCATTCGTTCCATATGTCCAAACCATTTCAACACACCCTTTTCTGCTCTCTCAACCATACTGTATTTATTCCTTTCACACACTTTTCCAAATTCAGTCACTAACTGCCACCAGGGCTGTGTCATTGGCAAACAACAATTGTCTTGCTTTCCAGGCCCTCTCATCTCCCAACTTGCCCCTCTCTCCAAAACTCTTGCATTTACCACCCTAACCACCCCATCCATAAACAAATTAAACAACCATGGTGACATCACACACACATTCATAAAAGTAAACACCCGATACACACATCCTCTACCACTTCTGGAGCCACATTGCTCCTCCCCAGTCTGATGCTCTGTACATGCCCTCACCTTTTCAAGTAATACCCTCCCGTACAATTTTCCAGTATACTCGACAAACTTATGCTTTGTAGTTTGAACACTCATCTTTATCCCCTTTGCCTTTGTACAATGGCACTATACTTGCATGTCACCACTCTTGAGGCACTTCACTGTGATCCATACATACATTTATTATCCTTACCAACCAATCAACAAGGCATTTACCCCCTTTCTTAATATATTCGACTGCAATACCATCCACTCCCTCTGCCTTGCCAAATTAAATCTCCTGAAGGCTTTCACCACCTTTTGTCTTCACCTCCCTGACTTTGTCTCTTCACCAAACCACCCTCCTTGACTATCTCACTTCGCACACCACCCTAACCAAAACAATCCTTCAAATTACTTGCTCCATCACTACCTGTATTCACTTCCCCCCTTCATCGGTTTGTTCTCTTGTCTTTTGCACATTACTTACCTCCTTCCAAGACATCTTTTATTCTCCCTAAAGATTAATGATACTCTTTCAGCCCAACTCTTATTTGCCCTCTTTTTCAACCCTTGCACCTCCTGCTGCTTTCTCTTATACATCTCCTGGTCCTTTGCACTCCTTTCTTGTAAGTACTGTCCAAATGCCTCTCTTTTCTCTTTCACTGTCAACTTTACTTCATCATCCCACCACTTACTATTCTTTCTAATCTGCCCTCCTCCCACGTTTCTCCTCATCCCACCACATACTATCCTTTCTTATCTGCCCACCTCCCACCTTTTTCATGCCACATGCTTCTCTTGCACATGCCATCACTGCTTCCCTAAATATATCCCATTCCTCATCCACTCCCCTCACTTCATTTGCTCTCACCTTTTGCTATTCTACACCCAGTCTCTCATGGTATTTCTTCACTCAAGTCTCCTTTCCCAAGCTCACTTATTCTCACTGTTCTCTTCTCCCCAACATCCTCTCTTATTTCTTGAAAACCTTAACAAATCATCACTTTTGCCTCCTTAAGATAGTGATCAGACATCCACCAGCTGCCCCTTTCAGCACATTTACATCCAAAAGTCTTTCTTTTACACACCTATCAATTAATACGTAATCTAGTACTACCCGTTCACCATCTCTTCTACTCATGTATGTATACTTATGTATATATCTCTTTTTATACCAGACATTCCCAATCACCAGTCTTTTTTCAACACACAAATCCCCAAGCTCTTCACCATTCCATTCACAACATTGAATAGCTTATGTGCAATAATGTGATCATATACATGTTTTTATTGCATACTAAAAAGTTCACTTTTCCACAGTTCTCCTGATGGCACAGGTGATGTTCTGAATGACATTGGAAATATGCTAGCCAACCTGACTGATGAGCTGGATGCAATGCTGGAGCAGGAAGTCATTCTCAAGAACTGAGTACATAGGACCTACAATTAATTTTCATTTTATTATTTCTGAAAACATCCATTGGTCCTTGTAATTACTTTTGGTGCTTGTAGCACAACCTCCCAGATATTTCAGTATAGTGTTCATTTTAGAAAAAATATATTCCTATTAGAGGCTATATCAGTAAATTTTTGATGCCCAAGTTTAGAAAGAATCCCTTCTGGAAATAAGGGTAAGTGAATTAATAGTAGGTTATTAATGGTGTCATTAGAAGTTAATTATTATCTAACTCTTAATGGTGACATAGCCAATAAACTGGATTCCAGCTCTAGTTCAGCAGATCTTGACAACATAATCTGAATCAGAATTTCCTTTGTCAGTCTTGATAATGGATTTAATAGCAGATTGAATACAGTTCATCAAAGGTAATGTAAAAACAGATAAAAGGTTAACCTGCTCTTTGAATTGATGATTAATGGTTTCTTATTTAGACTGACAAAAGATCTTTTAGGGACAGTGATTAATATGTTGGATTAATTATGAATGTAGGAAACTTGCTGCAGAGTAGTTATTTGTATTTGTGTGAATATGTGACACAAAGCCCATAAGCAAGTGTCAGTCTGTAGATTGAAAATGTACTTACAGTGTCATTAATCCATTTGCAACATAATGCAGGCATATGTAATGTGATCTCAAAAGCACTTGTGTGTTGTCATACCTTACACATGCTATTCAGTAACTACATATAACGCAACTGTTGAGGCTAAGTAAAACCATAGGATAAATGCTGTATTTTGTGTAACTGAAAAGGTTTTTGTGCTATGCCATGTGGGAATAGGAGATAGAGTAGAAGGGTAGACACATCTGTCAGCCATAAACCAGACAATCATGAAACCAACCACACTTAGTCTTTTTACGTATGGTTTCATCACTGTTGCTTTAGGACGCTTATTATGATTAAAAACTGTATGTACTGGTATTGGTTGAGAATTTTAAAGTTATACTAACAGATTCAGTTAAGAAACATTTCTTGCCCAAGTACTTATAAGTTTTCAGTCATTTTGAAGAATTATGTGTAAATTTACCTGGAGGCAAATCATCATAGTTTTAAATCATGTGTAAATCCTAAAAATAAGACTTAGGGGGTGGTGGCATCTTCTGAAAACAGTAGTCTTGTACTCCCCCTAATTTTGAGGACTGTGATTGGTACCTTTAAATGAGCTTCCTATCTTGGGCTCAAATATATTTTTATTTCATGGCATCATAGTCAAGTAGATAATAGTAGGTAGGTTAGGACCAGAATAGTTGTGCTCTGTCCAGTCTCGTCCATCTGAACCCTGGAAGATATTTGTTACCCAAGAAGGGAGTGGTACAAATTTTACATATTTTTTAGCAAAGTCTGCCCATGTTGATGTGATAATTTGGACTCCCTTGATGTTCCTGAGCAGAACCCACAAATGCTAATTTTATTTGATTTAGATAGCAAGTGTTGTGTGGTATCATGTAATTCCTCCTTGCTACTCATCTTAACCTATGATTAAAGCACAATTTATGTTTTTCATATATAAATATATATACTAGTCACTTATACTGGCATGACTGCTGCATTAAGTGATAATATGTAACTTGTAATTGGGGTAGGAAATATTTTGTTTATTTTCTGTGTAAATATATTATGTACAGACCATGTAAATACTAGGTATGAGCCACAGACCATGTTTATTGATTATCGTATGTGTCACCATCATTTATCTGGAGTTGGGTTTTCAAGAGGCACAGTTTTTAATGAGGGGATTTTTGTCCAAAAGGCTTAAAACTCATGTATATGGTTGTGCCACATATGGTTTTCAGTTCGTCAGTCTCGGTGAGCTTTTGCAAGATGAAAGCTCATATTGAGGGAAAATATCCTTTTAGGTTTTTCACAGTGGTTAAAGTGAGGCAGGTGCTGAGTAGCATTTGCAGTGATAGTATAAAATACCTTTGGCATCCCATTAGGGCTAAAATTTTAATTTCTTTTCAGTAGGAATGTCAGTTGGCTGCTAGCCAAAAATATTTTAACCATCCAAACTCTGGGGAAGCTGTGCTGAAGGTGAACTTCTACATATAACATTTCATTGAGTTTTTTTGCATCATCCACTCAATTTTCACTTGTTGCACTGTATTGGCAACCAGCAGATTCATTGGGGTTTATTTAATTGAAATGAAGGCAGTTTTAAAATGAGCTACTATTATTTCAGAAGTGTGCACAGCTGAGATGGAATTGACAGATTGCTGTCAAAATAATGTTTATATAATATAAAGGTGTTTGTTTTTTAAACAAAACACCTTGGAGAAAATGTATATATATAAATATTGTTTAAGGGTCTAGTTCAAACCTAAATCAGTTGCAGATGTGCAAAATGTTATAACTTATGTGAATAGCTAAGTGACCTGATCAATACCAGAGATGTGCTAGGTCGGACATGTGGTTGTCAGTTTTGATTATACACCGTAAGCTCCTCACATTATATTATCTCAAGCAATACTGCATATCATCATGAGATGTTTTCTTTACCTTGTTTAATGTATGTGATATTTCTTAGCCAAACACATAAAGCATAAATGTTACAATGCCACCATAGTAATATTAGGCTTGTGACACTGTATTTGTGGGTTTTTATTGGAGTTAATAATTTTGTACATGAGGCATATTAGATAGTAATTTTAATGGATTCAATATTCCAGTTATTGATGAAATAAAGATGCATACCTGCCAATATTGTGACAGCCGCTGTCAGCCTCTGCATCTTTTGTGCTAGAGTCAGTATGATTTTTTCTTTATTGTATGTACATGATATATCTTAATTACTATCAAGAATTATAACCATTAGTGTTTTCATGAAAATTTTTCATTTAATCCTTATGTTAGATTAATGGTCTATCAAGCTCAATAGGGAAACTGTGTGTGTGTGTGTGTGTGCGCGCGCGCGTGTGTGTGCGTGTGTGGGGGCCTACGTGCATGCGTATGAGATTGAGAGAGATATCACTTATTTCAACAAAATAGAGATTATACCTCAACTGTCTTACAAAGTTGTAAATTCCTGTATGCCTATCTGTATCTCTGATCCCTGTTCCCTCTGGAAACACCGATCAAGAGGTAGTCATAGCAAGTCTCTCCACTTAACCCTGTCCTTACATTCCTCCCATTATTCCACCTTTTTTTCTCTCTCTGGGACTCTTCCAGTCTATTTCCCCATGTCACAGGTGACATTTTTTGTGTGTGTAAGGTGGCATATTTTAGGAATAAAAAAGTATCAAGGAAGGCAGTACGTACATAAATGGATAAAATTGGATGAAAAACAAGGCAAGAGGTGTTACTTACGTAATACTATGTCATAGCTGGCTGTGGGAGGAGGGGAGAAGTAGCAAGGGAGGAGTTGGGGTGGGCAGCTTATCAGGTGTGCCTGAGACTTTTGTTTTCACATTTATTTATACATTTATGTACAACTGCTATGTACATCTATTTACATGTCAGAGATGCCGCATCACCCAGTTTTACTATACAATTACAATGCAAAAGGGCCCTATATTATGCAACATTGCCTGTCTACTACTGTACAAATGCTAGATAACAGCTAATACTGGTGCTGACTGTGGATGGGCGAGCAAGAGTAGCTGTTTACAGGAATGGGTAGACAGAGGTCATGATAGTAGATGACAGCGATGCCTCATCGCCAAAATTATAAAACAATTACGATGCAAAATAGCCCAAAATTGCCTGGCTTCTACTGTATGAATATTAGGTAACATTGCCTGCCTCTAATGGGTTTAGTGTATCATCATGCACTCTCCTCTCAAATTCATCTTGCATTCCCTGTCATACCACATCTCTCGTACACCCCCTCATTTCTTTCATCGTTCCATCTAGTCATACCACATGCTCCTCTCAAATAGCTCTTTTCAAGAGCCTAGATTCTTGACCTCTGTGACTCATTCCATGTCCATGTTTTGGCTGAATATGTCAGGATCAGGAGGACTATTCCATCCTTTAAACCTTTCTTCACTTTGATACTTTCTCTGCTACCCTTCATTATTCTATTAAGGGACCCAATGACTCTTTAACCCTTTACTACTATCTCCCTTATCTCTTTTTCCATATCACCAGACTTACCTAAGATATCTCCTAAACACCTGTATTCTCTAACCACTTCCAGTCTTCCCTCACCCATATCTATAACAGGGTTTAGTACACTTTGTTATTTCACTACATAGGGATTTGCAAAATCTATACTTTTACTCTGTTTCCTTTCAAACACTATTACTTTACTTTTACTCACATTTACCCTCTGCAACTCCACAAACAGGCTTGTCAGTACCCACCATACTTCAGCCACTTTCCCTAGTTTCACTTTCACCTCTTGTCACTCCATCCACATACATATATGTTAAAAAGCCACAGTGACATCACACAGCTCTTCCTCACACTATGGATACCGAAACTTTTGCTCGACTCTCCATCCACTCTTACACATGCATTTGCTACTCCAGAGAAGGCTTTCTCACTATTGAACAGCATTCCCCTACCCCATATATCTTTTAACACATCCCATAAAGCAATATGCTTCCTCCAGATCCATGAAAGCTGTAAACAACTTCTTACCTTTCACTAAATACTTTTCCAGAGTCATTTTCACAACAAAAATGTGATCCACACATCCCCTACCTTTCCTAAAACCTCCTTGCTCCTCACTTTTTGTACATTCAGTCACTTCCATCACTCTGACAAACATCATGCTTGCATACACTTTTCCTAGTATACTATTTATCTAATTATCTATATCCCTAATGCCCGTTCCCTTTGGGAATGGGAATGTCCATGTGTGTGTCCATGTGTGGCCATGGCAAAAGAGTCTTCACTTATCCCTGTCCCTGCATGCCTACCTTTCATACACCATTCCATGCATTTTTCCACCATTTCTCTCCCTCTAGTGCTATTACACTCTATTTCCCCACATCACAAATGATTTTCCTCTCACACCAGCAACTTTACTTGTATTATCATACAATCTCCTCGTAAACCCTGTCTTCCAGTCTTTCCACTTGTCCAAACCACCTCAAAGTAATACATTTCACCCTACTCTATTCTTCATTCCCTTTGCATTACTTGCCATACCACATTTCTCATACCCTCATTTCTTTCTTCATTCCATCTAGTCATACCACTTGCTCTTTTCAAATAGCTTTTCCACTGTCTGGATTTTTGACCCTCTGTGACTCATTTCATGTTCATGTTCTGGCAAACATAGGTCAGAGTCAGGGGGACTATACTTTCCCTTAGCCTTTTTTGATTTCCAAACTTACACCTCCACCCTTCATTATTCTATTAAGGGACCAACAGACTCTTCTACCCTTTTTCTCTTCTCTCTCCTCCATATCACCAAACCTACCCAAGCTAACTCCTAAACATATAGATTCTCTCTCCTTTTCCAGTCTTTCTCCCACCATATTTATAACAGAGTTTAATATACTTTCTTCTTTCATTTTTTTTATACATTCACCATTTCCCGCATTAGCGAGGTAGCATTAAGAACAGAGGACTGAGCCTTAGAGGGAATATCCTCACTTGGCCCCCATTTCTGTTCCTTCATTTGAAAAATTGAAAATGAGAGGGGAGAATTTCCACCTCCTCGCCCCCTCCCCTTTTAGTCGTCTTCTATGACACACACGGAATATGTGGGAAGTATGAGATTTATACTTTCACTCAGTTTCCTTTCAAAAACCATTACTTTTACTTTCAATTACCTTCAACTGCCTATGCATACACACATCATAAAAGACCTTACAACATTCTATTACTCTTCTATCCAAGCAAACAACATATTATCATCTCTTATCACTGTTTCCTTTCAAAAACCATTACTTCTACATGCTATTACCTTCAATTGCCTATGCATACACACATCATAAAAGACACAACCCTCCATTACTCTTCAATCCCAGCAAACATATTATCATCCCTTATCACTGTTTCCTTTCAAAAAACCATTACTTTTACTTGCAATTACCTTCAGTTGCCTATGCATACACACATCATAAAAGACACTTAAACTTTCCATTACTCTTCACTCCCAGTAAACAACATTTTACCATCTCTTATCACTCCATCCGTATATATGTTAAAAAGCCACTGTGACCCACATGTATACCAAAACTTTCGCTCAACTCCATCTACTCTTACACAAGGATTTGGTACTTTGTCAAGGCTTTTACATGATGCAACAGTTGTCCACCCTATCCTATATATCTTTAAGACATCCCATAAAGCATTCCACTCAACTCTTGTCATATGCTTTCTCCAGATACACAATCCACACACAACTTACCACAAAGATCTGATCTGCACATCCCCTTGCTCACATATTCTGCATTCAGTTATCTCCAATCTATCCATCAAATACTCTTGCTTACACTTTTCCTGGTAAACTTAACAGACTTATTCCCTAATAATTGCAACACTTTTTTCTTTAAATTAAAGAACAATAACAGCTTTCACTCAATTCTCGAGCACAACCTTCTGTTTTCATGCTAAATCATGTAGCAATTACACCCACTCTATCGCATTTTCTCCTCCTTACTTCAGCATTGCAGCCATCCATTCCAGGTGCATTTCCTACTTAAGCCTCATTCTCACCTTAGCACCCTTTTTACCTCCCTTCTTGCTATAGGCCCTTGCACTTGTGTCCTCTTCCTTCCATCCTCCATTCGATATTCATCTGTTCCTCAAAATATTCTTTCCATATTCCTTTTACTTCCTCTTTTTCATCCAGCAACTCCCCTTCCCTACTTCTCACATTAACTTTTCCATTCTTAGATCCTTTTCTTTCCTTTTTCACCTCCATATAGTACAATTTCTTATTTTCACCCAACTTTCTTCCAAAATCTTCATCTAGTCTTTCTGTGCTTTCCTGTTCCAGCTTCTTACCATTCCTTTTACACCTATGTATACCACCAACATTTACAGTTTCAATAACAGTCACCTCCTTTCCATCAAGACCATATCACAATAAAGGTATAGGTAGAAAACCTCCAATTAGAGTTCCTCAGAACAGCAGTGTTCAGATTTTGGATTTTATTTTATTTTAGACATTAATCTTCACTGTAGGATTGTCCAGCTTGTAAATATTTTTGTTTTATGCAACATACTACTTCCTCTCTTAAGGAACAAACAAAGAATGGCCATATTAGCACACACCCAACTTCCAGATGGACTTCTCTTCATAGCCAGGCCTCTTACCCACCCCACGATTTACTTCACATGTCCTGGGTCAGTTCAGTTACAGCATGTTGCCCTCCATATACCACATTGTTCCAACTCATTTTATTCAATGCATGTCTCTCGCCCTCCTTAATGTTCAGGCTATACTACCTCGGAATCATTAATCCATCCCAACATCTCTTCCTGGGTTTTCCATCTCCACATGCTCCCACAACTTCTTTGACTTTGTTATTTGGCCCTCTCGGTCAGGCTATGCTCTTCCATACCTCTCTGAAAATCATTTCATTGACAGTCATCCCACCTCAAGCATTTCACTCCTGGCATATTCACCCTTTTCCTATCATTTGTATATAGAGTCATTAATTTGTGACTTGCTTCATCCCCATGTCTCTGTCCATTGTATGTTTAGCAGCCCTCTTCCTTTGGGTCCTCTCGACCCCTGCAGTTCCTCGTTACCTTTTTGGTCATGGAGTGTTCCCCTTAGAGTCTGCTGCAAAGTGTAGACCTATCCCTAGCTCAAGGATCCAAGTGTTAACCTTTATCATCATCCCATCCATGAACCAAGTGATCAGCAATGATAACATCACACATCCCTGGCACAGACCTACCCTCATAAGGAACCATTCACCCTACTCCCTTTCTACTTGCACATGTGCCATACTAATTCCAGTAAAAACTCTGTACATAAATATATCACGTCAGTCCTGTCATACACTTCAAGATCCAAAAATGCTACATTTATGTCACTTTTTCTCAAGTATTTGTCACACTTATTCTTCAGGGCAAACAGATGACATAAGAATCACCACAGGTACAGCAACAGAGAGATTTGGGAAATGACACTTTGGAAAGTGAGCTGGAAGGAACCATAAACACTTGCTAACCCATCTGGTAAAGGAGATAGGAAATACTATTGGAAATGATACTATAGGAAATGTACAGTACAGTACAGTAGACAATACTGTGGAAATAACATGTGAAGTGGAGGCCAAGAAGCCTTCACAAGTTTAGACACAGATGGGGAGAGTTGGAAGAAGCAAAACGTTGAAAAAATAAGAAAACCACTTAAAATACATTTTTTTTTTGACACTATGCACAGGGACTTTACTTGATTAGGAAGACTGGCACATCAAATTGGGGAAATTGTAATACACAACACCCCACAAAATTTCTAAACTAGCTTAAAAAAGGCAAATATCACTGGGGAGAGATTTAAACATTACTACCCATAAAGATGCAAATTATCGCAAAAAAAGGATCTGCCAATACCATGTGACATGGGTAGTGAGTCTAAACCTCAAGTCTATCACAGTAGAATAGGTAAAAAAAAAACTTCAACATAGGGTCACACACAGGTGGGAGAACTGCCAGGGAAGGCAACTTGGAGACAAGGAGTGACATCCTTTACATATGCTGACTTAAAGGTATTAAATCTTGGAACAAATCCTTTTTATAATTGGCTTACTGAGTAAGTGAAATACAATATTTGCAGCCTACAGAAAAATGCATAATAAAGATCTTATGAACAGTGAAATTTAGATTGTAAGATTCCCTTTGAACAAGGAAGCTTTTTTTTTTCTTTTTTTATAAATGTGTGGATCAGGTGTTTGCTTTGAAGAATGTATGTGAGAAATACTTAGAAAAGCAAATGGATTTGTATGTAGCATTTATGGATCTGGAGAAGGCATATGATAGAGTTGATAGAGATGCTCTGTGGAAGGTATTAAGAATATATGGTGTGGGAGGCAAGTTGTTAGAAGCAGTGAAAAGTTTTTATCGAGGATGTAAGGCATGTGTACGTGTAGGAAGAGAGGAATGTGATTGGTTCTCAGTGAATGTAGGTTTGTGGCAGGGGTGTGTGATGTCTCCATGGTTGTTTAATTTGTTTATGGATGGGGTTGTTAGGGAGGTGAATGCAAGAGTTTTGGAAAGAGGGGCAAGTATGAAGTCTGTTGGGGATGAGAGAGCTTGGGAAGTGAGTCAGTTGTTGTTCGCTGATGATACAGCGCTGGTGGCTGATTCATGTGAGAAACTGCAGAAGCTGGTGACTGAGTTTGGTAAAGTGTGTGAAAGAAGAAAGTTAAGAGTAAATGTGAATAAGAGCAAGGTTAATAGGTACAGTAGGGTTGAGGGTCAAGTCAATTGGGAGGTGAGTTTGAATGGAGAAAAACTGGAGGAAGTGAAGTGTTTTAGATATCTGGGAGTGGATCTGGCAGCGGACAGAACCATGGAAGCGGAAGTGGATCATAGGGTGGGGGAGGGGGCGAAAATTCTGGGAGCCTTGAAGAATGTGTGGAAGTCGAGAACATTATCTCGGAAAGCAAAAATGGGTATGTTTGAGGGAATAGTGGTTCCAACAATGTTGTATGGTTGCGAGGCATGGGCTATGGATAGAGTTGTGCGCAGGAGGATGGATGTGCTGGAAATGAGATGTTTGAGGACAATGTGTGGTGTGAGGTGGTTTGATCGAGTAAGTAACGTAAGGGTAAGAGAGATGTGTGGAAATAAAAAGAGCGTGGTTGAGAGAGCAGAAGAGGGTGTTTTGAAATGGTTTGGGCACATGGAGAGAATGAGTGAGGAAAGATTGACCAAGAGGATATATGTGTCGGAGGTGGAGGGAACGAGGAGAAGAGGAAGACCAAATTGGAGGTGGAAAGATGGAGTGAAAAAGATTTTGTGTGATCGGGGCCTGAACATGCAGGAGGGTGAAAGGAGGGCAAGGAATAGAGTGAATTGGAGCGATGTGATATACCGGGGTTGACGTGCTGTCAGTGGATTGAATCAAGACATGTGAAGCGTCTGGGGTAAACCATGGAAAGCTGTGTAGGTATGTATATTTGCGTGTGTGGACGTATGTATATACATGTGTATGGGGGTGGGTTGGGCCATTTCTTTCGTCTGTTTCCTTGCGCTACCTTGCAAACGCGGGAGACAGCGACAAAGCAAAAAAAAAAAAAAAAAAAAAAAAAAAAATTTTTCAAATGATATATTCATCTCTGATGCCTATTCCCTCCTGAAACTCCCTCATTAGTCTCCATAACTAGTAAACTCCAAAGTGTTGTTTCTTAGCCTTTATGCCTTACCCTTAACTGGTCACTGGCAAAGGGCAACTCTATAGTAGTGTTTGTAGAGACTTCCTAATGTTCCTGCTCCCCCTGATCTACATGAACCTTAACGCAGTGGTTGAAATTGTGTAGAGCAGTGATAGCTTAAGGATTTTCCTTTCCTTGGTGTAATGTATGCCATGTCAAGGTGGTTTTAAGGTGAAGAAGGCAGAGGGATTGAGAGAAACAGCGTTTCCATAAGTGGCACCAAGCTAGTGTTATTGTTCCAACAATACAGAATTGCACCTAAATCCCATGCATCATGACAAGTCTTTTTAAGAGAATATTTATATATATATCTTGCTTTGTCGCTGTCTCCCACGTTTGCGAGGTAGCGCAAGGAAACAGATGAAAGAAATGGCCCAACCCACCCCCATACACATGTATATACATACACGTCCTCACACGCAAATATACATACCTATACATCTCAATGTACACATATATATACACACACAGACACACACATATATACCCAGGCACACAATTCACACTGTCTGCCTTTATTCATTCCCATCGCCACCTTGCCACACATGGAATACCATCCCCCTCCCCCCTCATGTGTGCGAGGTAGCGCTAGGAAAAGACAACAAAGGCCCCGTTCGTTCACACTCAGTCTCTAGCTGTCATGCAATAATGCCCGAAACCACAGCTCCCTTTCCACATCCAGGCCCCACACAACTTTCCATGGTTTATCCCAGACGCTTCACATGCCCTGATTCAATCCACTGACAGCACGTCAACCCCGGTATACCACATCGATCCAATTCACTCTATTCCTTGCCCGCCTTTCACCCTCCTGCATGTTCAGGCCCCGATCACTCAAAATCTTTTTTACTCCATCTTGCCACCTCCAATTTGGTCTCCCACTTCTCCTCGTTCCCTCCACCTCCGACACATATATCCTCTTGGTCAATCTTTCCTCACTCATTCTCTCCATGTATCCAAACCATTTCAAAACACTCTCTTCTGCTCTCTCAACCACGCTCTATTTATTTCCACACATCTCTCTTACCCTTACATTACTTACTCGATCAAACCACCTCCCACCACACATTGTCCTCAAACATCTCATTTCCAGCATATCCACCCTCCTGCGCACAACTCTATCCATAGCCCAAGCCTCGCAACCATACAACATTGTTGGAACCACTATTCCTTCAAACATACCCATTTTTGCTTTCCGAGATAATGTTCTCGACTTCCACACATTCTTCAAGGCTCCCAGGATTTTCGCCCCCTCCCTCACCTTATGATTCACTTCCGCTTCCATGGTTCCATCTGCTGCCAGATCCACTCCCAGATATCTAAAACACTTTACTTCCTCCAGTTTTTCTCCATTCAAACTTACCTCCCAATTGACTTGACCCTCAACCCTACTGTACCTAATAACCTTGCTCTTATTCACATTTACTCTTAACTTTCTTCTTTCACACATTTTACCAAACTCAGTCACCAGCTTCTGCAGTTTCTCACATGAATCAGCCACCAGCACTGTATCATCAGTGAACAACAACTGACTCACTTCCCAAGCTCTCTCATCCACAACAGACTTCATACTTGCCCCCTTTCCAAAACTCTTGCATTCACTTCCCTAACAACCCCATCCATAAACAAATTAAACAACCATTAAACAACCATGCACACAATTCACAGTGTGAATTGTGTGCATGGGTATATATGTATGTGTCTGTGTATGTATATATATGTGTACATTGAGATGTATAGGTATGTATATTTGCGTGTGTGGACGTGTGTGTTTATACATTGTGTATGGGGGTGGGTTGGGCCATTTCTTTCATCTGTTTCCTTGCGCTACCTCGCAAATGCGGGAGACAGCAACAAAGCAAAATAAGAAAAATATAAAAAAAAAGAATGATGTTCTGGAAGGAGGTAAATAAAGTGCGTAAGACAAGGGAGCAAATGGGAACTTCAGTGAAGGGCGCTAATGGGAAGGTGATAACAAGTAGTGGTGATGTGAGAAGGAGATGGAGTGAGTATTTTGAAGGTTTGTTGAATGTGTTTGATGATAGAGTGGCAGATATAGGGTGTTTTGGTCGAGGTGGTGTGCAAAGTGAGAGGGTTAGGGAAATTGATTTGGTAAACAGAGAGGAGGTAGTAAAAGCTTTGTGGAAGATGAAAGCCGGCAAGGCAGCAGGTTTGGATGGTATTGCGGTGGAATCTATTAAAAAAGGGGGTGACTGTATTGTTGACTGGTTGGTAAGGTTATTTAATGTATGTATGACTCATGGTGAGGTGCCTGAGGATTGGCGAAATGCGTGCATAGTGCCATTGTACAAAGGCAAAGGGGATAAGAGTGAGTGCTCAAATTACAGAGGTATAAGTCTGTTGAGTATTCCTGGTAAATTATATGGGAGGGTATTGATTGAGAGGGTGAAGGCATGTACAGAGCATCAGATTGGGGAAGAGCAGTGTGGTTTCAGAAGTGGTAGAGGATGTGTGGATCAGGTGTTTGCTTTGAAGAATGTATGTGAGAAATACTTAGAAAAGCAAATGGATTTGTATGTAGCCCTTTATTTGGTTTGGAGAGGCAAAGATAGGTTGATAGGAATGCTCTGTGAAGGTATTAAGAATATTGTGTGGGAGGCAAGGGTTAGAAACAGTGAAAAGTTTTTACGGAATAAAATTTGGGCATTTCCTTTTAAAAAAAAATTTTTGTTTCGGAAATTAAGTTTGTTTCCCCCCTTTTAGGTGGATTTTCCCCCCCCCCATTGTTAATTGTTATGGATGTGAGATAAAGATTTAAAAAAAACTTTACTTTCAGTTTTTTCCTTAAATTACCTCCCTTTGACTTGAAACCCGACTGTACCAAACAATCGCCCCAAATTCACTCTATTCCTTGCCCTTTTCACCCCCCCTGCATGTTCAGGCCCCGATCACACAAAATCTTTTTCACTCCATCTTTCCACCTTCCAATTTGGTCTCCCACTTCTCCTCGTTCCCTCCACCTTCCCGGACACATATACCCTCTTGGTCAATCTTTCCTAAACTCATTCTCTCCATGTGCCCAAACCATTTCAAAACACCCTCTTCTGCTCTCTCAACCACGCTCTTTTTATTTCCACACATCTCTCTTACCCTTACGTTACTTACTCGATCAAACCACCTCACACCACACATTGTCCTCAAACATCTCATTTCCAGCACATCCATCCTCCTGCGCACAACTCTATCCATAGCCCACGCCTCGCAACCATACAACATTGTTGGAACCACTATTCCTTCAAACATACCCATTTTTGCTTTCCGAGATAATGTTCTCGACTTCCACACATTCTTCAAGGCTCCCAGAATTTTCGCCCCCTCCCCCACCCTATGATCCACTTCCGCTTCCATGGTTCCATCCGCTGCCAGATCCACTCCCAGATATCTAAAACACTTCACTTCCTCCAGTTTTTCTCCATTCAAACTCACCTCCCAATTGACTTGACCCTCAACCCTACTGTACCTAATAACCTTGCTCTTATTCACATTTACTCTTAACTTTCTTCTTTCACACACTTTACCAAACTCAGTCACCAGCTTCTGCAGTTTCTCACATGAATCAGCCACCAGCGCTGTATCATCAGCGAACAACAACTGACTCACTTCCCAAGCTCTCTCATCCACAACAGACTTCATACTTGCCCCTCTTTCCAAAACTCTTGCATTCACCTCCCTAACAACCCCATCCATAAACAAATTAAACAACCATGGAGACATCACACACCCCTGCCGCAAACCTACATTCACTGAGAACCAATCACTTTCCTCTCTTCCTACACGTACACATGCCTTACATCCTCGATAAAAACTTTTCAATGCTTCTAACAACTTGCCTCCCACACCATATATTCTTAATACCTTCCACAGAGCATCTCTATCAACTCTATCATATGCCTTCTCCAGATCCATAAATGCTACATACAAATCCATTTGCTTTTCTAAGTATTTCTCACATACATTCTTCAAAGCAAACACCCTGATCCACACATCCTCTACCACTTCTGAAACCACACTGCTCTTCCCCAATCTGATGCTCTGTACATGCCTTCACCCTCTCAATCAATACCCTCCCATATAATTTACCAGGAATACTCAACAAACTTATACCTCTGTAATTTGAGCACTCACTCTTATCCCCTTTGCCTTTGTACAATGGCACTATGCACGCATTCCGCCAATCCTCAGGCACCTCACCATGAGTCATACATACATTAAATAACCTTACCAACCAGTCAACAATACAGTCACCCCCTTTTTTAATAAATTCCACTGCAATACCATCCAAACCTGCTGCCTTGCCGGCTTTCATCTTCCGCAAAGCTTTTACTACCTCTTCTCTGTTTACCAAATCATTTTCCCTAACCCTCTCACTTTGCACACCACCTCGACCAAAACACCCTATATCTGCCACTCTATCATCAAACACATTCAACAAACCTTCAAAATACTCACTCCATCTCCTCTCACATCACCACTACTTGTTATCACCTCCCCATTTGCGCCCTTCACTGAAGTTCCCATTTGCTCCCTTGTCTTACGCACTTTATTTACCTCCTTCCAGAACATCTTTTTATTCTCCCTAAAATTTAATGATACTCTCTCACCCCAACTCTCATTTGCCCTCTTTTTCACCTCTTGCACCTTTCTCTTGACCTCCTGTCTCTTTCTTTTATACATCTCCCACTCAATTGCATTTTTTCCCTGCAAAAATCGTCCAAATGCCTCTCTCTTCTCTTTCACTAATAATCTTACTTCTTCATCCCACCACTCACTACCCTTTCTAATCAACCCACCTCCCACGCTTCTCATGCCACAAGCATCTTTTGCGCAATCCATCACTGATTCCCTAAATACATCCCATTCCTCCCCCACTACCCTTACTTCCATTGTTCTCACCTTTTTCCATTCTGTACTCAGTCTCTCCTGGTACTTCCTCACACAAGTCTCCTTCCCAAGCTCACTTACTCTCACCACCCTCTTCACCCCAACATTCACTCTTCTTTTCTGAAAACCCATACAAATCTTCACCTTAGCCTCCACAAGATAATGATCAGACATCCCTCCAGTTGCACCTCTCAGCACATTAACATCCAAAAGTCTCTCTTTCGCGCGCCTGTCAATTAACACGTAATCCAATAACGCTCTCTGGCCATCTCTCCTACTTACATACGTATACTTATGTATATCTCGCTTTTTAAACCAGGTATTCCCAATCACCAGTCCTTTTTCAGCACATAAATCTACAAGCTCTTCACCATTTCCATTTACAACACTGAACACCCCATGTATACCAATTATTCCCTCAACTGCCACATTACTCACCTTTGCATTCAAATCACCCATCACTATAACCCGGTCTTGTGCATCAAAACCACTAACACACTCATTCAGCTGCTCCAAAACACTTGCCTCTCATGATCTTTCTTCTCATGCCCAGGTGCATATGCACCAATAATCACCCATCTCTCTCCATCAACTTTCAGTTTTACCCATATTAATCGAGAATTTACTTTCTTACATTCTATCACATACTCCCACAACTCCTATTTCAGGAGTACTGCTACTCCTTCCCTTGCTCTTGTCCTCTCACTAACCCCTGACTTTACTCCCAAGACATTCCCAAACCACTCTTCCCCTTTACCCTTGAGCTTCGTTTCACTCAGAGACAAAACATCCAGTTTCCTTTCCTCAAACATACTACCTATCTCTCCTTTTTTCACATCTTGGTTACATCCACACACATTTAGACACCCCAATCTGAGTCTACGAGGAGGATGAGCACTCCCCGCGTGACTCCTTCTGTTTCCCATTTTTAGAAAGTTAAAATACAAGGAGGGGAGGATTTCTGGCCTCCCGCTCTCGTCCCCTCTAGTCGCCTTCTACGACACGTGAGGAACGCGTGGGAAGTATTCTTTCACCCCTATCCCCAGGGATAATATATATATATATATATATATATATATATATATATATATATATATATATATTACATATATACATACATATACACACATACACACACACACACACACACATATACATATATATACATATGAAATTTTTTTTTTTTTTTTTTTTGCTGTCTCCCGCGTTTGCGAGGTAGCGCAAGGAAACAGACGAAAGAAATGGCCCAACCCACCCCCATACACATGTATATACATACGTCCACACACGCAAATATACATACCTACACAGCTTTCCATGGTTTACCCCAGACGCTTCACATGCCTTGATTTAATCCACTGACAGCACGTCAACCCCGGTATACCACATCGCTCCAATTCACTCTATTCCTTGCCCTCCTTTCACCCTCCTGCATGTTCAGGCCCCGATCACACAAAATCTTTTTCACTCCATCTTTCCACCTCCAATTTGGTCTCCCTCTTCTCCTCGTTCCCTCCACCTCCGACACATATATCCTCTTGGTCAATCTTTCCTCACTCATTCTCTCCATGTGCCCAAACCATTTCAAAACACCCTCTTCTGCTCTCTCAACCACGCTCTTTTTATTTCCACACATCTCTCTTACCCTTACGTTACTTACTCGATCAAACCACCTCACACCACACATTGTCCTCAAACATCTCATTTCCAGCACATCCATCCTCCTGCGCACAACTCTGTCCATAGCCCACGCCTCGCAACCATACAACATTGTTGGAACCACTATTCCTTCAAACATACCCATTTTTGCTTTCCGAGATAATGTTCTCGACTTCCACACATTCTTCAAGGCTCCCAGAATTTTCGCCCCCTCCCCCACCCTATGATCCACTTCCGCTTCCATGGTTCCATCCGCTGCCAGATCCACTCCCAGATATCTAAAACACTTCACTTCCTCCAGTTTTTCTCCATTCAAACTCACCTCCCAATTGACTTGACCCTCAACCCTACTGTACCTAATAACCTTGCTCTTATTCACATTTACTCTTAACTTTCTTCTTTCACACACTTTACCAAACTCAGTCACCAGCTTCTGCAGTTTCTCACATGAATCAGCCACCAGCGCTGTATCATCAGTGAACAACAACTGACTCACTTCCCAAGCTCTCTCATCCCCAACAGACTTCATACTTGCCCCTCTTTCCAAAACTCTTGCATTCACCTCCCTAACAACCCCATCCATAAACAAATTAAACAACCATGGAGACATCACACACCCCTGCCGCAAACCTACATTCACTGAGAACCAATCACTTTCCTCTCTTCCTACACGTACACATGCCTTACATCCTCGATAAAAACTTTTCACTGCTTCTAACAACTTGCCTCCCACACCATATATTCTTAATACCTTCCACAGAGCATCTCTATCAACTCTATCATATGCCTTCTCCAGATCCATAAATGCTACATACAAATCCATTTGCTTTTCTAAGTATTTCTCACATACATTCTTCAAAGCAAACACCTGATCCACACATCCTCTACCACTTCTGAAACCACACTGCTCTTCCCCAATCTGATGCTCTGTACATGCCTTCACCCTCTCAATCAATATCCTCCCATATAATTTACCAGGAATACTCAACAAACTTTTTTTTTTTTTTATTATACTTTGTCGCTGTCTCCCGCGTTTGCGAGGTAGCGCAAGGAAACAGACGAAAGAAATGGCCCAACCCACCCCCATACACATGTATATACATACGTCCACACACGCAAATATACATACCTACACAGCTTTCCATGGTTTACCCCAGACGCTTCACATGCCTTGATTCAATCCACTGACAGCACGTCAACCCCGGTATACCACATCGCTCCAATTCACTCTATTCCTTGCCCTCCTTTCACCCTCCTGCATGTTCAGGCCCCGATCACACAAAATCTTTTTCACTCCATCTTTCCACCTCCAATTTGGTCTCCCTCTTCTCCTCGTTCCCTCCACCTCCGACACATATATCTCTTGGTCAATCTTTCCTCACTCATTCTCTCCATGTGCCCAAACCATTTCAAAACACCCTCTTCTGCTCTCTCAACCACGCTCTTTTTATTTCCACACATCTCTCTTACCCTTACGTTACTTACTCGATCAAACCTTCTCACACCACACATTGTCCTCAAACATCTCATTTCCAGCACATCCATCCTCCTGCGCACAACTCTATCCATAGCCCACGCCTCGCAACCATACAACATTGTTGGAACCACTATTCCTTCAAACATACCCATTTTTGCTTTCCGAGATAATGTTCTCGACTTCCACACATTCTTCAAGGCTCCCAGAATTTTCGCCCCCTCCCCCACCCTATGATCCACTTCCGCTTCCATGGTTCCATCCGCTGCCAGATCCACTCCCAGATATCTAAAACACTTCACTTCCTCCAGTTTTTCTCCATTCAAACTCACCTCCCAATTGACTTGACCCTCAACCCTACTGTACCTAATAACCTTGCTCTTATTCACATTTACTCTTAACTTTCTTCTTTCACACACTTTACCAAACTCAGTCACCAGCTTCTGCAGTTTCTCACATGAATCAGCCACCAGCGCTGTATCATCAGCGAACAACAACTGACTCACTTCCCAAGCTCTCTCATCCCCAACAGACTTCATACTTGCCCCTCTTTCCAAAACTCTTGCATTCACCTCCCTAACAACCACATCCATAAACAAATTAAACAACCATGGAGACATCACACACCCCTGCCGCAAAACTACATTCACTGAGAACCAATCACTTTCCTCTCTTCCTACACGTACACATGCCTTACATCCTCGATAAAAACTTTTCACTGCTTCTAACAACTTGCCTCCCACACCATATATTCTTAATACCTTCCACAGAGCATCTCTATCAACTCTATCATATGCCTTCTCCAGATCCATAAATGCTACATACAAATCCATTTGCTTTTCTAAGTATTTCTCACATACATTCTTCAAAGCAAACACCTGATCCACACATCCTCTACCACTTCTGAAACCACACTGCTCTTCCCCAATCTGATGCTCTGTACATGCCTTCACCCTCTCAATCAATATCCTCCCATATAATTTACCAGGAATACTCAACAAACTTTTTTTTTTTTTTTATTATACTTTGTCGCTGTCTCCCGCGTTTGCGAGGTAGCGCAAGGAAACAGACGAAAGAAATGGCCCAACCCCCCCCATACACATGTATATACATACGTCCACACACGCAAATATACATACCTACACAGCTTTCCATGGCTTACCCCAGACGCTTCACATGCCTTGATTCAATCCACTGACAGCACGTCAACCCCGGTATACCACATCGCTCCAATTCACTCTATTCCTTGCCCTCCTTTCACCCTCCTGCATGTTCAGGCCCCGATCACACAAAATCTTTTTCACTCCATCTTTCCACCTCCAATTTGGTCTCCCTCTTCTCCTTGTTCCCTCCACCTCCAACACATATATCCTCTTGGTCAATCTTTCCTCACTCATCCTCTCCATGTGCCCAAACCACTTCAAAACACCCTCTTCTGCTCTCTCAACCACGCTCTTTTTATTTCCACACATCTCTCTTACCCTTACGTTACTCACTCGATCAAACCACCTCACACCACACATTGTCCTCAAACATCTCATTTCCAGCACATCCATCCTCCTGCGCACAACTCTATCCATAGCCCACGCCTCGCAACCATACAACATTGTTGGAACCACTATTCCTTCAAACATACCCATTTTTGCTTTCCGAGATAATGTTCTCGACTTCCACACATTCTTCAAGGCCCCCAGAATTTTCGCCCCCTCCCCCACCCTATGATCCACTTCCGCTTCCATGGTTCCATCCGCTGCCAAATCCACTCCCAGATATCTAAAACACTTCACTTCCTCGAGTTTTTCTCCATTCAAACTCACCTCCCAATTGACTTGACCCTCAACCCTACTGTACCTAATAACCTTGCTCTTATTCACATTTACTCTTAACTTTCTTCTTCCACACACTTTACCAAACTCAGTCACCAGCTTCTGCAGTTTCTCACATGAATCAGCCACCAGCACTGTATCATCAGCGAACAACAACTGACTCACTTCCCAAGCTCTCTCATCCCCAACAGACTTCATACTTGCCCCTCTTTCCAAAACTCTGGCATTTACCTCCCTAACAACCCCATCCATAAACAAACAACCATGGAGACATCACACACCCCTGCCGCAAACCTACATTCACTGAGAACCAATCACTTTCCTCTCTTCCTACACGTACACATGCCGTACATCCTCGATAAAAACTTTTCACTGCTTCTAACAACTTTCCTCCCACACCATATATTCTTAATACCTTCCACAGAGCATCTCTATCAACTCTATCATATGCCTTCTCCAGATCCATAAATGCTACATACAAATCCATTTGCTTTTCTAAGTATTTCTCACATACATTCTTCAAAGCAAACACCTGATCCACACATCCTCTACCACTTCTGAAACCACACTGCTCTTCCCCAATCTGATGCTCTGTACATGCCTTCACCCTCTCAATCAATACCCTCCCATATAATTTACCAGGAATACTCAACAAACTTATACCTCTGTAATTTGAGCACTCACTCTTATCCCCTTTGCCTTTGTACAATGGCACTATGCACGCATTCCGCCAATCCTCAGGCACCTCACCATGAGTCATACATACATTAAATAACCTTACCAACCAGTCAACAATACAGTCACCCCCTTTTTTAATAAATTCCACTGCAATACCATCCAAACCTGCTGCCTTGCTGGCTTTCATCTTCCGCAAAGCTTTCACTACCTCTTCTCTGTTTACCAAATCATTTTCCCTAACCCTCTCACTTTGCACACCACCTCGACCAAAACACCCTATATCTGCCACTCTATCATCAAACACATTCAACAAACCTTCAAAATACTCACTCCATCTCCTTCTCACATCACCACTACTTGTTATCACCTCCCCATTTGCGCCCTTCACTGAAGATCCCATTTGCTCCCTTGTCTTACACACTTTATTTACCTCCTTCCAGAACATCTTTTTATTCTCCCTAAAATTTAATGATACTCTCTCACCCCAACTCTCATTTGCCCTTTTTTTCACCTCTTGCACCTTTCTCTTGACCTCCTGTCTCTTTCTTTTATACATTTCCCACTCAATTTCATTTTTTCCCCTGCAAAAATCGTCCAAATGCCTCTCTCTTTTCTTTCACTAATACTCTTACTTCTTCATCCCACCACTCACTACCCTTTCTAATCAACCCACCTCCCACTCTTCTCATGCCACAAGCATCTTTTGTGCAATCCATCACTGATTCCCTAAATACATCCCATTCCTCCCCCTCTCCCCTTACTTCCATTGTTCTCACCTTTTTCCATTCTGTACTCAGTCTCTCCTGGTACTTCCTCACACAAGTCTCCTTCCCAAGCTCACTTACTCTCACCACCCTCTTCACCCCAACATTCACTCTTCTTTTCTGAAAACCCATACAAATCTTCACCTTAGCCTCCACAAGATAATGATCAGACATCCCTCCAGTTGCACCTCTCAGCACATTAACATCCAAAAGTCTCTCTTTCACGCGCCTGTCAATTAACACGTAATCCAATAACGCTCTCTGGCCATCTCTCCTACTTACATAAGTATACTTATGTATATCTCGCTTTTTAAACCAGGTATTCCCAATCATCAGTCCTTTTTCAGCACATAAATCTACAAGCTCTTCACCATTTCCATTTACAACACTG